>NC_087067.1:7579004-7659126 GCF_963678635.1 Symsagittifera roscoffensis
CCACACCCGAACGAGAACTGCACCTCTTTTAACAACCCCCTTGCCTCAATTTACTGCACTCCCAGGTAGTAAAGTTCAACTGATGTTTTACTATTTTCTACCCCCTCGGGGCTAAGTATAGGGGAAGATAAACTGGAGAAGATGACAAAAAAGGTGGGGTTGAGTAACCCCCCCCCCCCTTCAACCATTAAATAAACCCACTGCCTGTTTCAGCCATCAAACAACCCCAACACCCGTTTAACTCCTCTAACGCCCCTCCCCCGAACCCCATCCCCTTGAACGTTAGTGGCAGGTTGGTCTGTCGGCGAAGAATGGCGATTGTGGCTAAAAAAACAATATGAAGAAATTTTAAACTGCATTACGCACAAATATCACTAAACAAGAGGTCAATTGACTAAGGAAAAGTTCGGAAGTTTCACAAAAAACCTCTTAATCAAAATTTTTTTTCAACATAAAAATTATAACGAAAATAATATACTTTTAATGGATTTGAAATGATGATTTTGCAACTTTGCTGATACCGAAAAAAACCACAATTTTGTCCGTTAGAATACATGGGAGCTGGGTGCGGGAAAAAAACTTGAAAAAGAAGCAATTGTTATCATCTTAAGAAACCAACTGGAAAAAAATCCTCATCTTGAAGCTTGAACTTAAAAACTTTTGATATTGAAAAACCACAAAATTCTTTTCAAAGAGCTAAATTCAAAAAAGTTTGACTATTTTATTGCTATTTAAAAAAAACTGCTTAAAAACCGGTGGTTATATACAGAAAGTCTTAGGTGTGTAAAGTTAGTATTGCGTTGCTTTGATGCGGAAAAAAAGTGTGTTTCGCAAATATCAAAGCATATAACCAAAGCTGATACAATGTGATTAAGTTTTTTTCTCATTCGAAGATTTCAATTCTAGCATGACTGCTGGCTATCAATTAGCAGCAGAAAAAATATTGATTAAGTTATCTGCGGAAGTTCATCTACAGTTCTAATTAAAAATAGAATTTTTAGAAAACTAAATATTTTAGTGCGGCGTGAATCTCGGCCGCGTGAGTTTTGTTAGTATTTTTTTATTCGGAACTCATTCATTCGGTGTGAAAAATTCACAAATTTTGGCAGCAACACGAAATTCGTTTCGTGTGCACTGCTTCACTCTTATTTTCTTTTGGTATCAATAACTGAATCAGGATAGACCATGCATTCTAATGAATATATCAGTTTATATTATCGATTTATCAGATAATTTAGCCTACAATTTGTTCTGATTTTAGTACTTAATAATTGACAAACAAACCGAAATTGTTTCAGCAAAATGGCCATTTTCGAAACCATAAGTCGTCAACAGTTGTGCAACAGGTTTAGAGTGATCTTTATAGTGCTTGTTTCTTTCTCATTGGTTGTAAGGTTTTCAATACTAGCTCCCAATTTTGAAATTTAAGCCTCACACACTTTGTTTAAGTGCAGACATATTTTCTCCCCTTTTTCAAGTAAACGCAAGGGGCGGGGAAAATGCTTTAAAGTCACTTGAAGTGTTCGAATGGTGTGGGTATTTTCTAATACAACAACTCTTGATTTTTTTTAAAATCAAAGATTGTTAATCGGCCAGTTTTTTGCATGTGTCATGAGGCGACCTTCGGTACCTCGCTCACAACTTGTCCTTTAGCTGCAGATTTATTATAATTGCTTATTCAATGTCACAGATATGGCCTATACCGAGTGCCACGCTGTGCGTGGTCACTCTGTTGTTTTGTTACATCGTTTGTTAGATGTCTATTTATCTCTTCCTCAAACTCTATATTCTCTTGGTCAAAGTTTAACTAGTAAATACCAAATTGGAACTAAGTATCTAAAACTAACTTTTGCAACTAACTAAACAACTAATCTATCAATTTACTTCTACTGAACAACTATGTTTTGACTCGTTATTTTTCGGCAAATGTCATGGCGCAGCCAGCAGTTTCTGTGAATGAAGACAGGACTGACCTGTTAGGTATTCCACCCTTTTGGGCGAAGCCATCTGTTAATCCGATATTCCTTTTGGGAATCTTGGATAGGTCAATTCTTCCTAGCAGTGGGTCTAAAAGATAATATCAACCCTCAAGACCTTTTAGTAGAAACTACAGAAATCATCGATGATCCCCCCAAAACCAGAGGCAGTTGGTCCTGGAGAAGACGCTGGGGAGGCGAATGCTCGAGTCATCCGAGATCAAGCTGCAGTTCGTAGAGTAACTGAATTAAATGTTGAGCACCGAAGAAAAGGTCCTAGAATCACCCAAAACTGGTTTTATCACGAAGCTGAGGCTCGTTTGAAGTCACGCTCGTTCTTCGCATTAGGAAACGAAGGAAAGAGAAGTTTTGCAGACTCCTTTCCCCACACGGATATTAGCGTTACTCCTTTTCGAGGCTTTTATAATGGCTGTGAGACGCTGTTCAAGGTGGAACGAGACTATACTGTCGAACATACTAAGCTTTATAACACTGTATTAATGCTGGACAATGAATGATACTTTCTCTTCATTCTATGCTCGACATAGCGCTCAGATTGCCACGTGTAATTGGCCCAACGCTCAAGAAACGGAAACTCTGAAAGATCGTTTTATTGGACGAATTCGTGACGTTGATGTCCAGCAACAACTAATTAAGGCAAAGACGGATTAGGATAATACCTTTAAGCTCGCACTGGGGTGTGAAAAAACGGCTAGTACGTCCGCTCAGTTCCAAAAACTACTTCCACACAATCAGTTTTCCAATACTTTAAAATTTAAACAAGAATCCACTTTCTCAATTCAGTCGTCTCGAGGAAAACTTAAATATCCTCAAAATCAAACCAATCGACAAAACACGCAAAGCAACCAAGGGAACAAATCGTGCTACTTCTGTGGTAATCCTTTTAGTCCGGATCACAGAAAATCTTGCCCAGCTCGCGAAGTTGCGTGTAATCATTGCACGAAACGTGGTCACTTTGCTAAGAGTTGTAATTCATCAAAACGACGAGTGAATTTGGTTCACAAAAACGAGGAGGCGTCGGGTCCTTCGATCGACTGTAATTTTATAGACGTTGAGTACGATAGCGAATCAGAGTATGGTATTCTGCAGTTAGAAAGTATCGAGCTTCTCAAGTCAAACAGAGGGAAACCTAGAAGCCTTAGTATTCAGTTACGTTCAGGTCATAGCTTCTTTTACTCAACCGTTGACACGGGAAGTTCGGTTTCGTTCCTCAAAAAACGCAATTGTGACTTTTTACTACAACGTAACCCGTCTATCGAATTCCGTGACAACACACGATACCCTATAGATACTTTGTAAGTTGATTACAATAAGAAACCAATTCGTCTTCTCGGGTCAATTCGCATTCCGATCTCTTCTAGGGTCTGGAAAGTGGAGGAGGCTCTTTTCCTCGTCTCTGAAAATAGAACTCGAAACCTTTTGGGTGTGGGCTTGCAAGATCAACTAGGTTTGGTAACTACTCAATTGAGCGCGGAGTCTGTTTATCTGCGCGGGGATAAACCTCAGGACCCGATATCCGAATATTGGGGTTCGTTCTTTGCCAGTAAATATGCACACTTTTTTAGTCGATTAGGCAGATCCAAGAATCAAAAAGTATATACAAACTTTAAATTCCCTCTTGTACCGCGTCAAGTTAAAGGACGTAAAGTTCCTATTCATATCCAGGATAGAGTTGCTAATGAGATCAGGCTGTTAGTAGAACAAGGTCATATCGAAAAACTGGATAAATGTACGACCGATTTTTCATAGCGCCCATCGTGTTGACAGCAAAAAATGATGGCTCAATCAAACTTGCTCTTAATGTCAAACCGATAAATGCCCAGATCTGGAAAAAACAAGTTTCAGATGCCAAACATTCATGAACTCATCAATTCAGTGGCTCAGATCATCACTAAGGATGTACCTGGCAAGGTTTGGTTCACATCATTGGACTTGAAGTACGCTTTCAGTCAGTTTTTGTTATCTTTTTTTACCAGTAGTCATTGCAACTTCAACAGCTGGTGCGGGGATGCTACGGGAACGTACAGATTCAAAACTGGGTTTTACGGCTTAACAGATATGCCAAATGAGTTCCAGAAGGCAATGGACTGTACTTTACAAGGACTAGAGAGTGCCATTCGTTACTTGGACGATATTTTAGTAGTGACGAAAGCGCATATTCAAGAACATAACGCACTGGTAGAGAAGGCGATGCGGAGACTCGATGCGGAAGGCTGGGCACTGAAACTTAGTAAGTGTGAATTTTCCTTTAACCAATTAAGTTGGTTAGGATATGACAATAATGAGGACGGTAATCTCCTAAATTTTCAAAAATAGATGCGATCTAATCACAAAAACCTCCAAGAACTTTGAAACAGCTCCGTTCATTTTTGGGAACGTTAAATCATTTACAACGGTTTATACCTAATTTGCACACTCATAAAGTTCAATTTCGGCAATCTTTAAAAGCATGTAACAAACAGTCGTTTCTGTGGGGAGAGGAACGAGATGGTGCCTTCAAAAGTATAATCAATCTGGTAGCTAAAATTCCTAGTTTGTTTCAGAACGATTCTTCAAAAAACTCACGGGTAAAATGTGATGCTAATCATAACGGGCTAGCTTGCCTTGAACAGAAAATCGAACCGGGAGCTTGGGGGCCAACTGCGTTTGCTTCGCGTTTTCTTAATAATGCAGAGGCGAAGTAAAGTACAAATGAATTGGAATTGTTTGGGCTTGTGAACCTTTTCGTACTTATTTCTTGGGTAATCGTTTTCAAGTGTTGACAGATCACAAAGCCATTATTTTGGCATTGAATGAAAATTATAATAACAAGTCGTACCAATCTCGTCTTTCTCGATGGGCAGATCGTTTATTACTCTTTGATTTCGAGGTCATCATGTCCCTGGGGTCACCTTGGGTATTGTGGATTATTTATCTCGCTACCCTACATTTTCTGCTCCTGCTCCCTCTAATTACAATGAACTTTTTGTCGTTAAGTCCATTGAGCCTTTTAAAAAGGCCTTAACATTCATCATTTCATATAGCTCTCATAATTCGAGTGATGGGTTTTGTCATCCTTCACAAGAGGGCGTTAATCTTTCACCACGGCATTCCTTCTTGCCGTCATCCAAGCATTCTCCGGTAGGGGGCGACAGAAAATTACCTCGGTCTGTTAACCAATCAAATCACGTTATGCAAATATGTCCTTCAAGTTTCTCACCGATAGAGGGCGTCAAGTTAAGCTCAAAGAATGTTAGCCAATCAGAAACGAGTATGCTAATTAAAAATCATAGACCGGTTTCTCTCACTTGAGATCATTGTTTTCGACCTAAATCTTTCCGAAACAGTCATACATCTTTTCTCTCTAATTCAACATTTTCTTCTCATCTATTAAAACCTTACCATCAAAAATGAATCTACCGGAGCCGAATCTACCACCTAATACTACTCAAATACTAACTAAAAACGATCTAAATTCTACTTTAACTCACCCTATCGACTCTCAGACAATACTCAACTCAACGGCGGAACAAACTGGCCTCCTCACATTTGTGGAAAACTTTCCATTGAGCTCGCCAAACTTCAGACGACCAAGCCCGCGTCCTCCGATGAGATCTCGACAGTTGGGTCGAAGTTCTCGCATGGATCAAATCCGACAACATAATCGAATCCGTGAACGAGCAACCAAAACTCGTTTTGTTCCCGCGAGGACTGTTCAGCTGTTGGAGGCTATGAGACGGTGCCGTTTAACTAGACCTCAGAAGGTCAACACAGCCGCCAAAATCGGGGTTTTTGCTGCTAATGGCGGCAAGCCGATCCTTTCGAAATCCAAGAAGGACATTGTGTGACTGCCTGGCCTTTTTGATGCTGACCTTTTAGCTGAATTCACTGAGGAGGACCACTTTCTGAGCCCTATGAAGCCTGCTATTGTCAATAAAGATGTCACTACCTTCAAAAAAGCTCGGGGCTTATTTGGCTCATTTCTGGCCCAAGGCAGCGGTGGTCAACAACTGCGTGATCATTGACAACAAGTTGGCAATCCCCGAACCTCTCAGACAAGCTGTCCTTGCTCGCCTTTATCGCTCTCACCCAGGACAGGAGGCTATGATGTCAGCCTCCGAATACATCAATTTTGATTCGTATGAGAGATGTTCTTTGTAGTCAATCAGTTCAGAGCAGAAAAATCGGATCAAATTTTTTTCAATCCAATTAATCAAAAATCAGAGCAAAATCATTACATGAAAAGAACATTTTTCTTCCTGTGTATTCAGCAGTAAACATTATTTTTGAATTGAAGTTTGAAGGTTTATCTTGATTATTTGACTTTTGGCGGATATTGGCGGATAGATTGAAATGAAAACAATTTAAAAAAACTATGTTAAAAAAGCGTATTACGAACTTAAGAAAAACAATATGCGTATAGACATTCGTGCGTGTTTGCTTACTATACTTATAAACATGTATTTCTGTATTGTATTTGATGTTTTTAGGGAACCATTTTCTTGATTTAAATAAAATCTGATACAAAAAAATAGCATGTTGTTCTCACGAGTGTTTGAGTTCTTTGTCTCCAATTTTTCTTGTTTAAGTATTTCTGCAAAAAGAACAACTTCAATTCATTTGGAAACTCTAGAAGCTAGAAAAGTATAGCACATTTTTTGCATATATTGGTTCTCCTCAAATTCTTAGCGAGCTGAAGAAACAAATTGGTGATGGAAGAAAACGCAAACGATGAATGTCAGTTTGGAAATCACTGGATTTTAGAATTAGAAGGAGCATACACGTGGATGCAAGCCTATTTTGTAAGTACAAAATGTGTTTTTCATCTCACTTTTTAATGTCGTTGATTGTTGATTTTTCTCGTGCAAGTTTTGCTTTTTTAGTTGCTATTGAGCTGATTGCCATAAATAATGAAATTTTATCTGAGAGAAGGTCTAGAAAAAAATTGTAGTAAGAACACACGTTTATCCCACACGCAACACCTGAACCTAAATAGAAAGAGCTAATGTCGCTAAATGGAACCAGTGAACGGTATAATAGGCTTGTCTAAAGAACACTACTCTTGTCTAAGACATTAACTACGAACTAGTTGCAATAGACCTTATTCGACTCCTCTTATCCCTTTTAAAAAACTTGGGAGTCCAGTTCCAAATGGTGCGCTCGGTGTTTTCCCCGTACGACATGGTGCCGACACCATGATTCAAACCTGTGGGTTAAAATCGCCTCTGCAAAATCGCCTCTGATGGGACGGATTAATTTTTCAAAAATAATTCTACGATTTGACAGTTATGAGAGCCGAGTACCGGAAAACAAACAATATCTGATTTAAAAACTGCAAAAAAATGTTTCCTTTTAAAATGACATTTGGGAGCTGATAAATGGAAAGAAATCCGCACATGAATTGGCGCTAAAAACCGTATTGATTAACGAAATAATAAAAACTTGGCAATCCCAAAGAACAAATGTAAATTTGCTTGCAACGAAAAAGCAGTTAGGCTAGATTTTAACTTTAATGCAGAAGCGACAAGTTAAAAATATAGAGAAGTTTGAAGAATAAACAACGATTACGTCTCAAATGGCATAATTCCCAAATGGCATAAAAATGAAAAATTTCCCAAATGGCATAAATTTCATGCAACAGTTGGTTTGGAAAAATCGAGAACAATTTTTTTGTGAACAATGTGAGAAAATTAGTCAAATTGTCAATTCAAATGTTGATTGACATTTTATCGTAAAAAACTTGTAGAACTTTTTATCAAAAGCAAGAAGCATAAGCTTGCGATTATCAATAAGCTGCTTGTGGTCAATTTTTTTCGACAAATATGTTGCTTAAATTTGTTTGGAGTAATTAACTCCAAATCGTGCTCACATGTTTTCGTTCCTGACAAAATGTTAGAATTAGAAATTGATAGAAAACGTTTAAATTACAATGAAAATTTGAAATTTATGCCATTTGGGAAAAATTTCCATTTTTATGCCATTTGGGAATTATGCCATTTGGGAAGTTACCATAAACAACACATGAACGAATTCATATTATCAACTATCAAACATTAAAAAGAACAAAGGGAGCGTCCATTTTGCGTAATCCGCTTATAATTTAAAAAATACACAGTTTGGCCACGTAAAAGTTTTAAGCAAAAAAAAACACTCTTGATTTCAAATTTTCTCCAACAACAAAATTTTGGTTCCAGTAAACAATCCCCCAAACACGTTTAGGGGGGAGGATGTTAACTCGGTTCTGAGTTCGAACTTTCCGCCAATCGGAACAGAGCGTTTCACACGCAGCGCTTAGCAAGTTTAATTTATTTTCAACGCTGGGTCGGAGTATCTCAAATTGGTCTATTAATGGGGGGGGGAGAGGGAGGGTTGAATGTTCACTTGATCTAAATTTTCAACCGAGTTCAAAATGTTACAGCTTAAACAGGTTTTTTCAGACATACTAATGCAATCATTCATTGATTATTTTGCTTTTAGTACTACTATATCGCGCCTGAAGATTACTTGAGCCGACAAGATATTGTAATGAAACCGAACGAGATCATCTTACCGTTTGCTGTCAAATTTGCTGGTGAAGTTGCTCAGGTAAATCATGGCTTAAATTGTTTAATCTAACGCGATTCATTCGAGCAATGTTAGAGAAATTTATTCTCATTTCAAATACTTTGAAAGCTATTTTTTCCCAAAAATAGAAAATTACCTAACAAAAACTTCTTTTTAGTTATGTCAAACAAGTTTTTAATGACTTAAAAGCTAATTTTACCCAAAAATAGAAAATTATCTAACAAAATTTTTTTTAGTGATGTCAAACAAGTTTTTAATGACTCTGAAACATTTGCACCAAAAATTATATCAACATTACCCAATCGTTGTGATGATTATCTCATTTCAATTCCAATTCGACTTTTTTTTACAGGATATTGCTCATCTATTTGAAAGTTCTTAAACAATGGGACAAAAAATTCACAGAAAATTATAAAAAACAGTGTTTTGTTGTTTTTCGTTTTACCCCTTCAAAAAAGCTGTTAAATTAATTTTTATCTTTTGCACCAAAAATCAGATCAACATCACAAAAGGATGCATTGTGATGAATATATTATTTTAACTTCCGGTAAACTTTTTTTTACAGGATATTGCTGATCTAATTAAAAGTAATGAAACAATGGGAAAAAATGCGCACGCATTTAATAATTCCAGTGTTTTAATGTTTTGTTTTTTACCTCGTTTTGATATTTAAACTACTATATCACAATGAGGCTCTTTTTCACGGCGCCTGTAATTTTACAAGCAGTTAACTAAACCAAAATCAAGGATAAAAACTTTTTAACTGGGGAGGTGAAAACCTATATTGGGTTTTTTTAAACAATTAATTTTCAGCTTTTAGTTTTTCAACGGAATCCACTCGCGGAATCCACTAGTGGAAACTTGCGGAATCCACCTACAATAGGCGGAATCCCCTTACATTTGCGGATTCCGCTTAAAAATTTTGTGGACTCAGTTTAACTTTGAGCAACTAAGCAAATGTGGCGATAAAACGTTTCTTAAAGTTATTTGTACCCGTATTCCAAGGAAAATTTTTAAGTGTAGTCCGCAGTTGGGCCTCGTAATAATTGAAAAAGATTTGAAAACATATTCATAACTTTTTCCAATTCTTAATAGATTTCAGCTTTGTCGCAGTCTTTTTTAATTTCAAATTAGACCAAAACGTGGTTGTTCTCACTTTTTTTCCTTTTTATGATAATTTTTATGTCGCTCAAATCAAAATCTAAAACGTTCGAAATGGTTTTAAAAAGGATCACGTGGTCCATTCTAAAGATTTTTTGAGGGCATTGACTTTGCGTGGAAAAAATTTGTCAAAAAAACGAACTATTACACACCCAAAAACAAAAGTGCTTCATATTTTTAGTGGTCAGAGCAATGAAAAATAAAAGTTTCAAATATTCATGTTTAATGTCTTAAAGCAGTTGACAATATGAAATGAAAAGCAAGATAAACAGTGTCTGACAACTCAGTAGAGTCGTTTCACATGATCCCTACCTCCTAACATATGCAGGTCACCTATACATTTTTCACGAAACTTTGTTCTCGCAATCTTCTTGTCTTTTCTGTTCATTTGAATTTGCAGGTAGATTGCCCGGAATGACTTCAACACAAATAAAATGCTAGTCACAGACAGAGCGCATGACTAGCAATTTTCAACAAAAGTGTTTTCTTCTACTTGAACAAAAACTTGTATAGATTTTTTTTCTAAATTATTTTTGGAGAAAAAAAAACTGAAAAATGGTTATTGTGTGACAAGCATTTGAAAAACTTTATAAATGGGTACAATTTCTAGTTTTTTTTTTGTAATCACACAAATATTTCAAGGCAAGAACAAACTAATTTAAAAAAAAACGATTTAAACGTAGTCCAGGCACTGATACCCTAGTGTATTGTTTTTTTTTTCTAACTTATTTTTGGAGAGAAAAAAACAGAAAAATGATCATCGTACATTTTTTAAAAAAAAATTGTGTGACTAGCATTTGAAAAAAAACTTTTATTGCAAATTTAGACTATGAATAATTAGACTTTTAATTGTTTTTAGACTATGAAAGTTATCGGAGAAAAGAAAATATAATAAGTTATAAGGTCCAATTTTTTGAGAAAAACACATTTTGGTATTAGTCTAATTCAATGTACCTTACCCATGCAAAAAACTGACACAAAGGTTAGCTTAAAAAATAAGCAGCACCAAATCAGAGTTAAATTTTGTTTGGTGTAAAAACCAAAATCAACAACGAATCGCAGATTAAATAAATAATACTTATAATAACTAATAAGGCTATACTATAAAAAAAAGAATTTAGAATTTCACAAGATTTTATATTTTGTTTTTCAAACCAAAGACGCAATCACAAATGAATGAATCGAATAACCACCATCCCAATTTAAGATTAGGAGAAATCGGATCTACTTAGCAACCTCTCCCCCATATGGTATCTACCAAAGAATATCCGCAGATATAACTAATTACGTTAATTTAGCATTGAGCTTAATATTGAGAACTCTAAAAACAAGTTGGGCAGGAAAACATTTTAGGAATTTTAGGATGCAAAGCTCAGAATGAACTAAAAACACTGTATAAACTATCAACAGCAAAATTACAAGAAGCTAAAATAGTATGAAATGATAAAAAAAAAAAAAAATCATACTGAGTTAAGGACTCAAGTATACCAGTTAACGCGTAAGATTATAAATTTGTTCCGTAAAAGCTGCGAACTAAATTTCATGTTTTACTGATGCCATACTATCTATAACTGAAAGCGATCAGCCGGCAGCCACATTATTTATTCAAAGAAACCCAAGAAAATGACCGCAAATTTGGAGGAGTATCCATACCGTTCTTCAAAACAGTACAATTTTTTCCAGCCCAAAGACAGCCCAGACTCAAAAAGTAGTATAGGCTAGCCTAAAACACAATTTTCAAGTAGCAACAACTCAAGTAATTTTTTGAAAGAACTTGTTATTTATTGCAACAAAAATTGATAAAAATTCACCAGAGAAAGAAAATAATGAATCTTCAAGATTTTGTAACAACTCTGACTAAAACTGATAAAAGCTTATTATAGTCATTTTTGATCAACTATGATCTTTCGCTTTGAAAAAAATTTGAGGTCATTTAAGAAACAAGCTCTAGCCGATTATGAGCGATTATTGATACACCTTTTATGATACAACTAAAATCGATTACAATCGATTATGATTGTCAGACGTTTTAATTTAATTGTTGTTCACAAAATTTTTATTTCAATCGATTTTAATTTTTTTTGTTGCTTTTTTTCGTTGGGACCTTGAATCTGAGTAGTTTATAGCTTAAGTTTTTCAGAGACGTTGATTAATGTGAAAAATGTTAAAATAATTTCTGCAATTATTCTGCTAAATCAGACTTGGTTCATCATGCTCCTTCATTTTTTAAACTATGAAACTAGCAGAAAATTGTTTTAATTTTTTGATTTATTCGGAAGAAATTGTTCTAGCTACCGCGGGAAACTTTCAATTAATTTTAAAGTATCCCAAAATTTTAATGAATTCTCAAAATTTTCTTATAAAACCTTTGTCTTAGGATCTTAATTTGTAAGATGAACCACAGTGGAACAAAACATCTCACAATTGGAGATTTCTTTTGATTTCTTTTGTTTCAGAAAAAAATAACCCATAGGTGAATTAAAACACTTTCACTTTTTTGTGTGACAAAGTTTTGGCAGATTAAAAAATTCTGATTGATTGAAAAAGTTTACTTGTGAGGAATATAATAGTTTATATTGCATTATAGTAGATAAAATTCTCTTGGAAATTAATTCGATTGAAATCAGTTGCAAGTCTTTTCAACAGGTAATTTGATCTTTAAAATCAATTACAATATTATTTAAAACAAATCAATAGAATAGACTGTTTTAAACGAATTTTTAAGACTAATCTTAAATGCCGGTAGGTCTTATACCACAATGATTGTCGCTCGTTGTCAACAAAGTGATTTAATGTTAAGAAATATAGCTAAAAAAACCAAAATCGAGGAAACATTATCGATATTAGGCAACCATGATTGGAATATGCTAAAAAAATGCAGCATTATCAACAAATTCTCTCAAAAATTTTAGAAAATTGTCTAGAGACAAATCAAACCAATGAAAAAATGAAATTGATGAACAAAAGTATGGTCCGATTTTCGAAATTGAACATGGTGCAATCAACCATGTTCAATTTAAAAAGTTTAAAAAAACATTTAATCAAACAATTCGCATATTTAACCAATTAATGGGTGAATGGTAAAAAAAAACTCTTGTTAAGATACCGGCGCCAAAATAAGTATAAAAATTTTGCAGAGAATCAAGGCTTTGAAACAAGCAAATGCTTAAATGCTTGAATAAAACCACAAAGTTTACATACTAACCTAACCATACATAAAAAACTGCTCATACTACACCCCAGAAATCAGTCAAAAACTTGTTAAAATTTGTTAAGGACTGGCTCTAGGTTAATTTTTGTATGATTGATTAACGGATTGAATTAAAAAGACTAACCCAAACAAATTCAAGTACTCACCATTTTTTTTCACTGGGTAAGCTATACATTTACTGTCTTTTACACCAATGTAAAATCAAAAATTATTTTACAAATCTTTTCAGGGAAAATTTTAGATGACCAACATAAACTTTATAAAACTGAAACACCAAAAATTCTTACAAAAATTATTTGATTTCATTATTTGTCGTTTAATTATCGTACACAGCTAATGATGAGTAAAGCACAATTTAATTCAAACAACACTTATGAAACACAATATGGTCATACGTGGGAACTCAAGTTATAAAAATTGTAATTTTGAAAAGCATTCAACCCCAAACAATCGATTTCAATGTGTTTGTTCTAACATTGTTGCGAGAACAAAAAAAAACGAATAAAAAACCGTCTTCTTGGACCTGTTGACAAAATAGTTTATATTATATCAACTATTTTATATCAACAAAAGAGTAAAAAAAGTTATAAAAAGTAACTAACAGCAACATTTGCTCACCAAATGGGCTCAATCAAAAGCAAGATTTAAAACACTGCTAAACTGCTTCTAAAAACGCTATTTTTCATATTTTTGTAAGTAAAATTTTCTACCGAACAGTGTAGGAGTTTATTGCGTACAAAAAACTTATAAACTAGTGACGTAACAAGAATGCTTGGCTATAACGCGAAACTCTGATCGTTCCGAATGCACTTTGAGGCCAGTTTAAAAGAGTTTGGGTTAAAAAATTAACAGAATAATTATTATTATTTGTTTTTTTTTCACCCCCCATATTAAAAACAAAATGATGAATTTGGCGTCTTGTATACTAATAAAACGACCATTTAATTTCCTAAATTTTATTTAAAACCCAATAGAACGCCATCTGAGCGTGTTCTCAGACCGGAATATATCGCGCGTTAATTATCCCCATTGGTCTAATTAGCAGTGTTCAAACCGCCATAAATTTTCAAAAAAGAATCTTAACTTTTTTCTTTTTGATCTCAAAAAAAAAACATTATTTTTCAGATGGAAAGAAAATTGCCGTCAAAAATGCTTCGTTAAATATTCAAAATTGTCTGAATAAAAAACCACCCCAGGTATAAATAAAACTTCAACGAGCGATTCATTCGAAGTGTCCAGATGGGACAATTAAGAAGAGAGACAGAGTTCTTTGAGAAAGAACAGCGAGACCAAAGAAAAAAGAACAGATGAAAAAAGCTGAGTGGAGGTTGAGAAAAAAACAAAAAAACCACGTATCGAAAACATGTGACGTTTCATTATAAGGATGTGCAAACTTCATGTTTATAAGCATTCAGTTTCAACAAAAGTGAGACGCTGTTCACGCACCAATTTTTCTCCGTTAATAGCCAATTATCTGGCGTTTTTTTTGTTCGAAAGTGCAATTAATGTAGAAGAATTCGAAGACAAAAACTATATAGTCAAAAAAATCCATTCAGTTACCTTTTTGTGTCAATTTTTTCGAAATTGAAATATCTATTTTTCACTGAAATAACCGGAAAGTGTATGTTTCTCTCCATAAAAATGCGATGTGATATTTTGTTCTTTTCTCGATATTATTCGAACATTTTTTATAACATACCAAACAATCTAATTTTTTCATTAAGTTGGAATAAAATCATGAATCAAAGTAAGCATGATTTGCCCCTTTAATACAAGAATATAAAATCTTTTCAGAAATGGGTTGCAAAATTTACCCATTTCAATTTACCTTCTAATTTTTCAAATTATTTATTTTTCTTTTCATTGTATTAGCGCATTGAGTATCAATCATGCAATCGTTTTTCTCCGGTACTATTGCGTTAGACTGTTTTGGAACTAAAAATTATCTGGACTTTCTAAAAATTATCAGCAAAACTAACTATTTTTAGTTACTTCATGCTTGCAATGATCCATGTTGCTTGCCAATGACTTTTGGTTTACATTTTGAAATAAAATTTCATGCTTTTGTGAGTCAATTTTTTAGAGGGTTCTAGTGAAACAAAACTTAATTTTAAAACAACTCTACAGCACAAAAACAAGATTTTGTGGAACTATATGGCGTCCAAATTAGATTATTGTGAAAAAAAATTTACAAAAAGATTATAGAGACAGATTAGATGATGACATAAAGAAGATATAAGATGATTAAAATAGTATCTGGTGGGAACATACTGCGATAAAATTATTCTGCAAAACTATCCGTTTTCTTATCTTAATAAAAATTGTTGCTTGAACTGGTTACACATAATCAAGTTTAACGGCATCTTTTTCGGCAGGGTTTTCACAAAACACTTTTTTTGACCGAGAGTTGTACATTGATGCGGTTCAACAAAAGTGGGTGAAAAAAACAATAAGAAAAAAGGCCATATTTTCGACAAAAAGACATGTAATTGTGTGGTAGAAAAAACCGAGCAACAAAAGAGTGAGATGGTTGCCAAATGGATCTGACATCAAAGCTTTGAGCGTAAAAGTCACAAATTGTAAGAAAACTGATTACTGTGGGACAAAACAAAGAGAATCAAAGGAAGTGCAAACTTTATTTGAATAAGCATTGAATTGCAACAGAAGTGGGCGCCGTTCATGCACCAATTTTTTCCTGTTGATAATCAATCATCTGTCAGTTTTTTGTTCGAAAATGCATTTAACCAAAAAACATTGATGATCTGACTAATTTATCTTTGAAGACAAAAAATAGGTTATATAGTCAAAGTTATCCATTAAATTACTTCATACCAATTTTATTGGAATTAAAATTTGTATTTCAAAAAAAAATAACCGGAAAATTTTTTGTCTCCACACAAATCATAAATAATCTATTGTTTTTTTCTCCAAACAATTTAAAAAAATTGTACCATGCAGTGACATTCCAAATTTTTGCTTTGTTTTTTTTTTGTTTTTAGTGTAGTAGCGCATTGGTATTCATCCTGCTTTCATTTGTCGGTTTTTTGCCTTTGATTTTTTTGGAACTACAACTCATATGGACTTTCTAAAATTATCTTCAAAAAATACGATTTTTATTTGCTACATGCTTGCAATGATCCATGTTGGTTGCTTTTGATTTTTGATTTACTTTTTAAATTAAAGAAGAATGTTTTTTGTGAGTCAGTTTTTCTGAGGATTCTATTAAAGCAAAATTCGAGTTTATTGCAATTATATACCACAAACATATATTTCCGTGGAAACTAATGGCTTCAAAAAATATTGAAAAATCAATGTAAATCAAAAATCAAAATTACTTTTGATTTTGATTAACTTTTTGAATCAAAAATTCATGCTTTATTGAGAAATGTTTTCTGAGGATTCTATTAAAACAAAATTTGATTTTTTTTGCGATTATAAGGCACAAAAATAAACTTTTGTGGAAAAATATGGCGTCAAAAATAAATTATCGAAAAAAAATTATAAGTTGGTGACAAAAATTGGTTATACGAAGATACAAACAGTTTTTGGTGGAAACATGCTGCGATAAAATTGTTCTGAAAAGCAATCGTTTTTCTTATTATTCTATTTGAAGAACTTGTTGAATTGGTTACACAAAATCAAATTTAATGGCATCTCTTTTTGCAGAGTTTTCTCAATACACAGTTTTTTATCCGGGAAACTTTGGTGGATGTCCACAAGAGTCTGTAAAAATAACCAGAAAGAAACTGGCTAGAGTTTCGACAAAAAGTCACTCTAAAGCTGCGGTAGAAAAAAACCGAGCAAGATAAGAGTGGCATGATTGCTAAATGGATCTAACCTCAAAGCGTTGATCGGAAAATTCCTTTTTAAAAAAATTGGTTACTGCGAGACAAAATTTAAAAACAAAGGTTCCAATTTTCGAAGATTAATGGAGTGTTCTTGGAGTGTTTTTTGTTTAGCAGTTTTGACAGTCTTCTGTGCCATCTGAAAGATATTGCTGTCTGAAGCTCAAGTTTCAAAAGTTATTTTAGCTGTAGTCTTTTTTAAAATGTTATGGGGGATTAAAAATTGCTTATTTGGCCAACTTCAGATAATTAACGCGCGAGTTTTTGCGTTCTTATAACACGAGCAATTTATTGCGTTCCAAATTGAACCGATGTGAACCATTTGACCTTATTAATAGGTTAACCATAAATTACTTTCTTTTGTGGTTCACATTAGTTCGTAAGATAATAAATTGAATTGAAGAATTTGAAACATACAAAAAAGTAACTTGTTTTCTGTTGCAACTTTTTAATTCTGTTTCGTCAGTTTTATAACCAAAATACTTCAAATCTTGTTATAATTTTTGTTTAGATACCGGTGTTGTTGACAGTTTTGCTTCTAAATCTGTATTGTCTGATGGTAATTTTGCGTTCGGAGGAGCTTCACACCCTGGATTATTTTCTGATTACTTACCAATGCTTAAGCGATTTGTTATATTCTGGATTTCTTGGAACGGTTTTTTTCTTTTTTGACAACTACCTGCATGTCAAAATCATTTGCAAATTCTTTATGACAATGGGGCTGGAAAATTGGTGGGATAAGAGTTGCATTCCAACCAACACTATCCGATGATAAATCTGATTAGATCAAAAAACTGCTTTATGGTATCGGATTCTAAGTCAAGACCTTTAATAAAAAAAAAAATTTTCTTAATGAGTAGCCCAAAACAAAAAATAGTTAGAAATTCAACCAACACTATCCGATGATAAATCTGATTAGATCAAAAAACTGCTTTATGGTATCGGATTCTAAGTCAAGACCTTTAATAAAAAATATATTTTTCTTAATGAGTAGCCCAAAACAAAAAATAGTTTGAAATTTTTTATTGGAATTTTTTAAGCCTAATGTTTCCAAAACATCAGTAGAAATCATAATGTAATATAGTAATATATAAGCTTCATTTATTTCGAAGCCGAGTTAGGGATTCTAAGCAGTAGGGGTTTAACATGACAATACGGTGGAGTTATCGTAAGTTTGGGTATTGGATATAGCTGCCTAACGATCCCTATGTTTTACCGAATTCTACTGGTTCCACCAAAAATTTTCCTAATGACCGTAATGTAGAAAGTTACTTCACAGATCTCAGTGTTATTAAATTTGATTTTTTAAGTTATTTAAAAACATTCATAAATTTTGGCCAAAACACTGAAGGGATTATTCTTTCTTTCCAACGCACGCCGTTAACACCAAATATTTTTTGCAATTATTCGATAGATTACCTTATCCACTGCTGATTTCCATATGAACAAAGCCGGATAAACAATCAAAACTGAGTTTCATTTGACGCACCAATGTTTTATGCTCAGATTATCTGTATTTTGTTCTCGTCTTGCACAATTCTGTTTATTGTATTAAATTTTTAAATGTTCTGCTCCTTAAAAACGCATCCTTCATATCCAGTTTTAAACTTTTTACTAAATATGTTTTATTTGTCCTTCTTCATCTAAAATTTAATTGCATCAACAGTAATTTAGGTTCAAATTGGAAGAAAGTGAGTATGAGAGATAACAATTATCTCGAAAATTTTCTCAGCTGTCTGAATTATATTAAAATAAAAAAGTTACGAACAAATAAAATTGGAAAATCAGTAACATAAATTATTGAATTTGAGAGTTTCTCAATTTGAAAAAAAAATTATTCACTGACAAGTTTTTTATGTATTTATTTATTTTTAAGCTTATACAATATTGTCTTTTTAGATAATAAGTCAAAAAATCTAAGCAAAGAGAAACTTCGACGCATATTTCAATATAAAATCAGACAACAAATCCACACTAAAATGTTGTTGCAGAAGCAATTATGAGGAGAACAAGACTGCTCGTATCAGGGCGAAGCCCTGAATGTTCTGACTGCCTTTTAAGGTTTATGGAGCAGCAGTAAAAACATAAAAAATTAAATGAAATAAAATAAAATGAAAATTTTTTTTCTAAAATTTGAAGTTTTTTTTATGAAAATCATCCCCCCACTCGCCATATAAAGTACAGAACAATAGATTTCGCTCCTTGTAACAAATCAATTAGGCTTCTTTCAACCAATTTGGATCGATTTATAAAACGGATTAAATCTCCGCTTACGCGTTAATAGCGCGAATTATATCGCGCGTTAATTGTCCCAATATGGTCAAAATGGCCAAAATTGCAATCTTTAAACCCTCATAACTTTACGAGAAATGATCACAGGTGAAATATCTTTTCAAATTTAAGCTCAGGACAACAATGGCTTTCGAATGATATAAAAAAATTCCGTCAAAAATGGCTAGTTAAAAAGTCGAAATTTGTCTGAAGAAAAAAAAAACCCACCCGAATCGAAAGTCGGAACAATAAAGAATCTGGACAATCGATTGGAGTGATCAAATGATTTTATTAAATACGCTATCTATTTAACTAGATTTAAACAATTGTTTTACTGTCCGTCAAAAAACTAATTTTTGACAAGAGTAAAGGTATTTGATCTTAAAATTTCACAATTTTTAATTTTTGTTCCGACTTTCGATACGAAAGTAACGGAATATTTGTGCTCGGGGTGGGTTTTTTTTTCTTCAGACAAATTTCGACTTTTTAACTAGCCATTTTTGACAGAATTTTTTTTTGTCATTCGAAAGGTATTGTTGTCCTGAGCTCAAATTTGAAAAGATATTTCACCTCTGATCATTTTTCGTAAAGTTATGGGGGTTTAAAGATTGCCATTTTGGCCAATTTGGGACAATTAACGCGCGATATATTTCGCGCTAATAACGCGTAAGCGGAGAGTTAATCCGTCTTAGAAATCGTTCCAAATTGGTTAAAAGAAGCTTATTCGCCATAATTGGTTTGTTACAAGGAGCAAAATCTATCCTTTTGTACTTTGTATGGCGTGTGGGGGGATGATTTTCATAAAAAATTTCAAATTTTAGAAATTTTTTTTTTCATTTAATTTTTTCTTACATTAAATTTTTTAATGTTATTACTACTCCATAAACCTTAAAAGGCAGTCGGAACATTCAGGGCTTCGCCCTGATACGAGCAGTCTTGTTGTTTTTTATTTTCAATTTTCAGAATCTTTAATTAATTTTTCAGCATTTGTACTTCTACCTTTTTTGTATTCAATGTTTAGAATCGCTTAAATTTTTTTTCCTCCAATTTCAGAAAAGTATTTTAAATGTTTTTAATGTTACAAAATTTTTCTGTATATAATTTTGCTCCTATTGAAAACTATTTTTAAAAAGAATCTGTACTACTTTTTTGTTATTGCGTTAACAAATTTTTTGTCAAATAAATAGTTGTTTCAAAAGATTGAGTATTGCCAAAGAAATAATTGGATTTCTCACAAGGTAAAAATAGAAGTTTGATGAATAAAACAGTATAGTGAATAAAACAGTATAACAGAAAAAAAAAACAGTATAATTTAACGTCATGAATAACTTTTCAGTAAAAATAATTTTTTTTGTTAGATTGGATGAGAACTGTTCCTGCTTAGAAAAAAAAACAAATCTGACTGGTGACCCGGATTAATGTCAGTGTTTTGATTGAAAATTCTATTTAAAAACTTTGATTCAAATTTTTTCTAGCGTTATCAAATTAGAAATTTAAGAAAAACTTTAAGATAACTTGCTGTTTTGAACTATTTTTTGCCTATATCAATCCAATAATTCATTAAAATTAGCTGAAGTTTCACTGTCTCATTATAAATCAGGATTCTAAATCATTTTTTATTTCGTTCTTTGAAACTATAATATCCCATTTGTTCTTACTCCTAAGATGTTACGCGTACCTTAATGTTTGCGCAGTAAAACTGTTAATATTTCAAAAATAAAATATTAAATTGTGAAATTCTATCTTAATTTACTGGAAACTGTGTACTCAAATTGATAGATAGCCTGCTGACTGATTATCTAATCCATATCTTAATACAACCATTAATTCTGATTCAATAGTTGTTACTCATTTTTTACTCGTTTTTACTGTGCTTCTCATCATATTATGAGAAAAGCAAACTTAAAAATAGCTAATTCTGATCGTATTAGTCTTAACAAATTAACACAGTATGTCAAAGAATTAATTGAAACATCCCTGAAAATTTTCGAAGATAAATTTAGCGTGCAATTCATAGCAATCGTGCTTGGTGTGTCTAACTGAACCTTGGTGATGCTTATTTTCTCTGCTGCATAAAAAATATAATCAATGGTGGTTATATAACTTGAATGACTTGCTAATGCTAGGTTTCATTACGGCCGCTGAAAAAATTAATGTTAAGGTCGCGGCATTTGAAAAGTTATTTCTTCATGTTACTCAAGCAAAATTGAAATTTTTTAAAAATACATTATGATCACGGCGAGATTTTTGAAAAAAAATTTATTCAGAAGATTTGTTAGAAAAAACTATTTAAGGCTCATAAGGGACAAATAGTACTAAGGGTTAGCTAGAAATTGGTACCCAATAATCCCAACGAATGATAACTCTACCTAAAAGTCTTTTTAACCAATTGGGGGTTAAGATCTCAATTAAAATCAGTGGTGGTTTTGTACGAATAACTGCTTTTGGCCAGGGTTGTTTTCTTTTGGCTTGATCATTACGAGGCCAAATTATTCACTGGAGGGTTGCAAGTTTTAACGTCTGCATGTTTCTAGATTCCACAGAGAAGTCTAAAAATGTTAAAATTTAGTTGGAACGATCAAAAAAACGAAGGAACAAAAGCAGAACAAAGGGGGCATCCTTGTTGCGGAATCCGCTTGCAACTCACAAAATGCACAGTTTGGCCTGGTAATGATCTCTTATTGCTCAAAACTTCTGTTGTCATGACTTAAAAAATGCAACTTTGAGATGCCGCAGTTATCCTTTTCTTGTCAAATTTTGCCAATCGTTATCAGGATATCAATTGATGTTTGTTCTGATCTGATCTATAGAGCGACAAATTAGATTAGCAGGGTAGATGTTAGTTAAACTATTATTACAACTTTGCCGAAGCACTCAAAACAGTTCGTAAGTACAACAGTTTTGGAAAAAACGATTTTCAACAGTGCTAATACTCAACAGTTTTGCCAAAATCGTATGTTTGACTTTTTGAACACCATAACATAGATGTAGTTAACCAATGTAGGTGTTTTTTGTTACGATATTTTTAAAAATTTTAGGTGTTTTTTGGTGTTTTTTGTTTAAAAAATATGTTACGAGATTTTTGCGACCTATTTGAGTAACACAGAGCTGAGTCGCCAACTTATTTGTCCGCAAAAAATATCGCAACCCAAGAAGCAAACATTTCATTTTTAGGATATTTTTTCAATAATCTGGGCTTTGTGGAATATCTGATAGTTTTTTCATGAAAACACTCTGACGTATAACTGCTAATTAAATCTTTGAAAAAAAACTTTTCATAATAATTGTAAGATAACAAACGTTTAAATAACATGAATTTACATAAACGTGTCAAATAAAATCAATGTGTGCAACAATTATTTTTTTATAGCTGACGTGAGACTGATGGAATTGTCACTAATAATCTAGATAACATCATCAAAGACTGAAACTGAAGGTATTTGTTTTAATCGTTAATCGTTTAACAGTGATTAATAACGAAGGCAATGACCTTAAGAACACAGAGTCCAACCATAACTTGTTGGTGGACAACCACTTCCACAACATTTTCCTCTCTAGGAAAATTTCATAAATAGTATAATAGCAAATTCAATTATGAAAAAACAAGGTTTTCAAAATTTTTTAAAAATTCAGTCCGTTTTTTTGAAGAATAAATGAGTTGGCTTGAACTGCATAAATGCCGGCTCCTTCAATGGTGGACAACTGCGGGGTATTGTCGAAAGATCAAAAAAAAATCGTTTTACCCAAGAAAAAACTAGTATCGCCACGGTTACATTTTCTTCAACGTTCTTCACTGAATACTTGAGCAAAATTACTTGATTCCGAATTTAGATTGTTATCGACCTCAATTGGTTTTTTTGAAGTGTCCTTCTTCGAACTGATCACCAATGGGCCTTTTTAGTAGCTAGTTTGCCACCACTCAAGAAGAGTTGAAAAAAAACTGTAGCGATCTAGCAATGATCAATTGCGCTCTCATTCTCTCTAATTAAGACTTCCACAGTCAGATCACGAGACTGCGATGCCTGTTTTTTTTCGACTGTTGCGACAAAGGCTCTCAGCCTAACACCGCAGGAATCTTCTGCTGCACCGAAATGCTTGATGATAGTTTGAGGTTAGTAAATCAAAAATTTGGTTCACGTAGTATATTTAGGGAACTGGTGTAAACGGCGTCTTCGATGTCTTCGTCAATGAAGCGTATAGGAAGCGTAAGCCAAAAAGGAGCTGAACAAAAAAACTTTGCTCGGGTTGCTTGAATTGCAATGATTCAGAAGTTTCCTTAGAACGCTGACTGAAGTTGTTTTGAGCCTAATTCCGATCAATTGATTGACTGAGTTTAGTTGTAGCGGAAAATGACTCTTTCTAATTACCTTCCGTTTATCAGTTTTTTAGTCTTATTATTTGAATTTTGATCCATGCTTAAGTTCTTTTGTTTAATATAACGACTAAAATAACCGTTGAAAAACTTAAAACTAGTCTCGTTTCTGAATTTTTAGTCAATAAAGCTGAAAGGTATTTTGGAAAACAATGAATTTCTACCAAAAATGAAACAACAAAAAACTTTTTCCGTCTAGTTAAGGCCTACAAAACATATCCTTCAAGAGTTTTTACCACACGCCGAGCATGATCCTCAAATCTTGAAAGGCGTCGATGATCTATCTGTGCATCTATGGCGACCAAAAGTTATTGGCAACGTCCCACATCGTCTTTTGCCCATGACGTGACCGGTGGAGCAGGGGAACAACTAATTTGCTCAGACGCAAGTAATTCTCCCAGGAGTCCCTTGTTTATGCTTTTTCGTGCGACTATGTTTTCGTAGCGGGCCCTTTAATTGTCCTCGGTTTTGATTTTTATCAAAAAAGATCTGCTCCGAGGAGGCAATGTCGACCAGTAGTGTAGGGTTTAATTTCAGCTGATTTCAAGTTTGCTTGATGGCAATGCAATGGCTTTCCTCACTTGACGCAAAAACAATTCGACTCTGGGCATCCTTTTTAGCCCTAGGTATCCTCTTCAGCACTTCTGTTTTTTTCTCAACAACCGCAAAATCAGCCTCTGTTTTTTCTCAAAACTTTGATTGGGTACCACAATCTGTCTTAAGTCTAACAGTTATTGAAAAATTCATCAAATAAGTTGGGGTTGTCGTTGAGATTCAAGTTCAAATTGAAGCTGTTTGTCTTGAATGTTAAAATTTGGGACTAGATTACGGCTAAAAAATTTGGCCTAACACGATTTAACATCTCCTTATTGGTCGAGTTTCTATTCTCCGCTCTCTTGTGGCAATGAATTTAAGGTGGCTTCTCTATGACAAATCATTTATCGAGGACTTTGATTTGATAAAAATTTCTCTATGTAAGCCCCAACATCTATTAAAAAGTTGCAAATTTGAGCAGATTCCATGAAAGATTGAATAATTTGCGAAATAAAAATCCTCTCTGTAATGATACTTTACCAAAATGTATGAAATGATCAATTCGCCAAAATAAAATCCATCAAAAGGCGCCCTCTTTTAAACATTTTTAAGTTTGCGTAAAACTTTTTATTTGTATAAAGTTTCGCTCTCAAAATAACCGTGATGATCTAGAATGATGGTGAAAATTGACTGTTCTAATTGGTGAATGGACACATCTGTTCTTCTAGTGCTGCCTAATGGTGATACAGCAAAATTTTTTTCGTTTCTGACTCAAGTCTTAAAGAAGTATCATGTTTTTATTGGTCAAAAATGTTTGGCCTCCTTGAGCAAGACTTCGTCAGAGTATATTGCGTGGTTTTTCGAAATGTTTACAGACTGGGAACATTCGCCAAAAGTTTGGAGTGTTTCATCGAAAAAGTTGGTCTTTATAAGGAGAAGTTGGAAACGCTATAAATAAAAGATTCCTGAAGCCAAAACGCAAGGTCGAGAATTCAAAATGCAGCATCAGGTCTGCCCATCGGATTAATCTATTTTGATAAGTCTTATTTCTTCGATTTTCGATTGAAACAGTAATCATAACTTTGTGATTGGTTAAAATTTGTAACCGATTTCCTAAAAGGTAGTTGCCGAAGAATTCGAGCGACCAGACTGAGGCAAGAAGAGTTCATGCTATACTTCTTCTTTGAAAATTTTTTAGAGCTCTCGGAAAAAGTTATAGTTTCCACTTATCCGGTTCAACTCATGCTCTAAAGTTGACGCAAGTCACCTGTGTCTGTTGGCAAGTTTTTGTGCACTGTTTTGATGCGTTATAATTGTACAATTTGGTATATCAGCGGTGTGCTCGCTAAATCTCCGTAGAATGAAGTTAAAACCGAAAAATCAATAATGAATTCGTATTCTCGGCAATACAGAATTTATCGGATATATTGATAATTTTCATTCAAGTTTTTGCTGTTAAACAAGTTCATAATTTTTTAACCAATATTCAGCTCCAATAAACAAATTGGCGCAAGCTAGCCACAAGAACCGGTCGGTAATGTCCTTGAGACAAATTGCTCTTTTTGGCGGTCAGCCTTAATCAAGGCTGAACCGAATTAGAACCAAAAAACAGTTAAAATAGGATATAATCCCCGTTTTTAGTATATTAATACATGGGCAGGTGTGGGACTCAAACCTACGTCAACTGTTATGTCACACATATAATCGGCGTTAGCTTAGGCCACTCGGCCAACTGTGCTTTTTTATATGAATCTATACTCTTGTTTTATATGCATCTATACTCTACATTTGCTTTGCAACATCCTCCCCCCTGAAGAAGGAAGAACCGGAGCGAGCTTAACGGTCGGCCGAGTGACTTCACGGGTCTAGCTTCACGTCCTGTCCGTAGTTTAGATTGACGATTCGGGCCAGAGGGTAGTACCCACGCTGACTGTCTGGCTCAATCACCCACACAAGGTCGCCTGTTTTAAATGTGAAGTCAGAATGAGTGTGCCACTTGACGCGCTTATTCAGCGAGGGAACATATTCTCGAAGCCAACGAGACCAAATCGCGTTAGCATATGACTGCGCTCGCACGTACCTTTTCTTGTGATCGAAGTGCTCCCCGGGTAAAAGCGAAGGAAAGCTTGTGGCATGTTGTCCAAGCAAAAAGTGGTTTGGGGTTAACGCTTCTAGCTCACGTGAATCAGTACTAACGGGAGTGATTGGCCTCGAAGTCAAAGCCTGCTCAACTAAGCAGAGTGTTGTTCCTAACACCTCTTCAGTGACTCACCTACTGCCTAGGATATCGTACAGCACGCGCTTCACGCTTCGGACGAGGCGTTCCCAGGAGCCGCCATGATGGGGTGCGCCTGGCGGGTTAAATTTCCAAGTGACACCTTTGTGTGCAAAAATGGTCGGAGCCATGCCATTCTAGCTCTTGATGCAGGCAAGTAATTCCTTTTCCGCACCAACGAAGTTCGTGCCGTTATCCGACCAGATTGTGCTTGGCGTACCACGGCGCGCAATGAACCGTTCAATGCCCATGACACAAGAACTGGTGTCCAGAGATGGTACAAACTCAAGGTGTACAGCCCTGGTGGTGAGGCAAGTAAAAAGAAATCGCCATCTATTTTCAAGGTGAACCTTGAGGGCTTCCGAAGAAATCCCCCGCGTACCGGTATCAGCTGGATTATCGCCGCTCAGAACATGGTGCCACTCATCAACAGTGGTCGATTCGAGGATTTCGCCGACACGATTAGCGGCGAATACAAGTAATTTTTCAGTGGAGTTTATATATTTGAGTTTTGTGCGAACTCGAGATTCGCGCACGCAAAAATCCAACAGCACAGAAAACGTCCTGCGAGCTATCACCGAACATGTGGAGCTCAACTTGATCAACAGGCTCTGTGAAGTAACAACGGGGAATAGTCAATTACCCTAAGAGAGGGAGACCCGAGTGCCACTCGAGAAACTTGTCTCTGATGTCTTCTGGCAATTCGTCGTCCCATCTTTGACCACTGATTTTCAAAATATCTTTAAGTAAAAGACGGGCTCTAATTGTGTATGAAGCTACTAACCCAACAGGGTCAAACACAGAAGAGACGAAACTCAAGACGGTTCGTTGAGTTATTGCTTTATCGAGAGGACGATCCACGCCTCTGCTAACAACTAATGTGTCTTTCAAATGGTCCCACTTAAGACCTAAGACGTGTGATGATTGTTCGGCACCGTTACATATTTCCTTGATGGGTGAAGACGAGGTTTCGGATTCCTCGGGGTTCATTGCTGAAGTGATTTCATCAGCATTACTGACAAATTTAGTCAATTTAAATCCCCCCAATTTTAGTAAGGAAACCAAATTGCGACTAATTTTAATTGCATGGGTAACGTTCTCGAATGAATCCAAGTAATCGTCCATGTAAAATTTTTCATTTACGACTGAGGCGGCCTCAGGGTATGTGGACATATTATCAGTGTCTGTTTTTCGCAACGCGGAATTGGCGCACGTAGGCGAATCCCGTGCGCCGATTATTTGGCGACTGTACTGATAAACTACCACATCGGAAGTGGTATCCTCCCGCCACAAAAAACGGAGCAAAATTTGATCGCGGGCAAGGACTCCTACCTGGAGGAACATACCCTCTATATCCGCTGAGACGGCGTACTTGTGTTGACGGAATCGCAAAAGTACACAAGTTAAATTTTGGAGTAGGTCCGGACCCACCAATAAGGACTTATTTAAGGATGTGCTGTGAAACTTAGAAGCCCCATTAAGGACTCTAGGCATCCTCTTCAGCACTTCTGTTTTTTTTCTCAACAACAGCAAAATCAGCTTCTGTTACTTCTCAAAACTTTGATTGGGTACCACTATCTGTCTTAAGTCTAACAAGTTCATCAGACAAATTGCGGTTGTCGCTGAGATTCAAGTTCAAATTGAATCTGTTTGTCTTGAATATTAAAATCTGGGACTACAGCTAAAAAAATTTGGCCTAACACGATTTAACATCTCCTTATTGGTCGAGTTTCTATTCTCCGCTCTCTTGTGGCAATGAAGTTAAGGTGGCTTCTTTATGACAAATCATATATAGAGAGGACTTTGATTTGATAAAAAATTCTCCATGTAAGCCCCAACCTCTATTTAAAAATTGCAAATTTGAGCAGATTCCATGAAAGATTGAATAATTTGCGAAATAAAAATCCTCTCTGTAATGATACTTTGCCAAAATGTATGAAATGATCAATTTGCCAAAATAAAATCTTACAAAACGCGCCCTCTTTTTAGCATTTTTAAGTTTGCGTAAAACTTTTTATTTGTATAAAGTTTCGCTCTCAAAATAACCGTGATGATCTAGAATGATGGTGAAAATTGACTGTTCTAATTGGTGAATGGACACATCTGTTCTTCTAGTGCTGCCTAATGGTGATACAGCAAAATTTTTTTCGTTTCTGACTCAAGTCTTAAAGAAGTATCATGTTTTTATTGGTCAAAAATGTTTGGCCTCCTTGAGCAAGACTTCGTCAGAGTATATTGCGTGGTTTTTCGAAATGTTTACAGACTGGGAACATTCGCCAAAAGTTTGGAGTGTTTCATCGAAAAAGTTGGTCTTTATAAGGAGAAGTTGGAAACGCTATAAATAAAAGATTCCTGAAGCCAAAACGCAAGGTCGAGAATTCAAAATGCAGCATCAGGTCTGCCCATCGGATTAATCTATTTTGATAGGTCTTATTTCTTCAATTTTCGATTGAAACAGTAATCATAACTTTGTGATTGGTTAAAATTTGTAACCGATTTCCTAAAAGGTAGTTGCCGAAGAATTCGAGCGACCAGACTGAGGCAAGAAGCGTTCATGCTATACTTCTGCTTTGAAAATTTTTTAGAGCTCTCGGATAAAGTTATAGTTTCCACTTATCCGGTTCAACTCATGCTCTAAAGTTGACGCAAGTCACCTGTGTCTGTTGGCAAGTTTCTGTGCACTGTTTTGATGCGTTATAATTGTACAATTTGGTATATCAGCGGTGTGCTCGCTAAATCTCCGTAGAATGAAGTTAAAACCGAAAAATCAATAATGAATTCATATTCTCGGCAATACAGAATTTATCGGATATATTGATAATTTTCATTCAAGTTTTTGCTGTTAAACAAGTTCATAATTTTTTAACCAATATTCAGCTCCAATAAACAAATTGGCGCAAGCTAGCCACCAGAACCGGTCGGTAATGTCCTTGAGACAAATTGCTCTTTTTGGCGGTCAGCCTTAATCAAGGCTGAACCGAATTAGAACCAAAAAAACAGTTAAAATAGGATATAATCCCCGTTTTTATCATATTAATACATGGGCAGGTGAGGGACTCGAACCTACGTCAACTGTTATGTCACACATATAATCGGCGTTAGCTTAGGCCACTCGGCCAACTGTGCTTTTTTATATGAATCTATACTCTTGTTTTATATGCATCTATACTCTACATTTGCTTTGCAACATCCTCCCACCTGAAGAAGGAAGAACCGGAGCGAGCTTCGGGCCAGAGGGTAGTACCCACGCTGACTGTCTGGCTCAATCACCCACACAAGGTCGCCTGTTTTAAATGTGAAGTCAGAATGAGTGTACCACTTGACGCGCTTATTCAGCGAGGGAACATATTCTCGAAGCCAACGAGACCAAATCGCCTTAGCATATGACTGCGCTCGCACGTACCTTTTCTTGTGATCGAAGTGCTCCCCGGGTAAAAGTGAGGGAAAGCTTGTGGCATGTTGTCCAAGCAAAAAGTGGTTTGGGGTTAACGCTTCTAGCTCACGTGAATCAGTACTAACGGGAGTGATTGGCCTCGAAGTCAAAGCCTGCTCAACTAAGCAGAGTGTTGTTCCTAACACCTCTTCAGTGACTCACCTACTGCCTAGGATATCGTACAGCACGCGCTTCACGCTTCGAACGAGGCGTTCCCAGGAGCCGCCATGATGGGGTGCGCCTGGCGGGTTAAATTTCCAAGTGACACCTTTGCAGGACATTCCTTTTCCGCACCAACGAAGTTCGTGCCGTTATCCGACCAGATTGTGCTTGGCGTACCACGGCGCGCAATGAACCGTTCAATGCCCATGACACAAGAACTGGTGTCCAGAGATGGTACAAACTCAAGGTGTACAGCCCTGGTGGTGAGGCAAGTAAAAAAAAATCGCCATCTTTTTTCAGTGCTTCTGCGAACCTTGAGGGCTTCCGAAGAAATCCCCCGCGTACCGGTATCAGCTGGATTTTCGCCGCTCTGAACATGGTGCCACTCATCAACAGTGGTCGATTCGAGGATATCGCCGACACGATTAGCGGTGAATACAGGTAATTTTTCACTGGAGTTTATATATTTGAGTTTTGTGCGAACTCGAGAGTCGCGCACGCAAAAATCCAACAGCACAGAAAACGTCCTGCGAGCTATCACCGAACATGTGGAGCTCAATTTGATCAACAGGCTCTGTGAAGTAACAACGGGGAATAGTCAATTACCCTAAGAGAGGGAGACCGGAGTGCCACTCGAGAAACTTGTCTCTGATGTCTTCTGGCAATTCGTCGTCCCAACTTTGACCACTGATTTTCCAAATATCTTTAAGTAAAAGACGGGCTCTAATTGTGTATGAAGCTACTAACCCAACAGGGTCAAACACAGAAGAGACGAAACTCAAGACGGTTCGTTGAGTTATTGCTTTATCGAGAGGACGATCCACGCCCCTGCTAACAACTAATATGTCTTTCAAATGGTCCCACTTAAGACCTAAGACGTGTGATGATTGTTGGGCACCGTTACATATTTCCTTGATGGGTGAAGACGAGGTTTCGGATTCCTCGGGGTTCATTGCTGAAGTGATTTCATCAGCATTACTGACAAATTTAGTCAATTTAAATCCCCCCAATTTTAGTAAAGAAACCAAATCGCGACTAATTTTAATTGCATGGGTAACGTTCTCGAATGAATCCAAGTAATCGTCCATGTAAAATTTTTCATTTACGACTGAGGCGGCCTCAGGGTATGTGGACATATTATCAGTGTCTGTTTTTCGCAACGCGGAATTGGCGCACGTAGGCGAATCCCGTGCGCCGATTATATGGCGAGTGTACTGATAAACTACCACATCGGAAGTGGTATCCTCCCGCCACAAAAAACGGAGCAAAATTTGATCGCGGGCAAGGACTCCTACCTGGAGGAACATACCCTCTATATCCGCTGAGACGGCGTACTTGTGTTGACGGAATCGCAAAAGTACAAAAGTTAAATTTTGGAGTAGGTCCAGACCCACCAATAAGGACTTATTTAAGGATGTGCCGTGAAACTTAGAAGCCCCATTAAGGACTCGGCGCACCTTACCCGGCTTATTCGGGTTTACGAAGGGATGGTGCGGAAGATACCACTCGCGATCCGAACGCTTACGTGGATTATGCGGTTCGACGGTAACGACATAGCCTTTCCTAACGTCCTCTCTAATTGTTTCTGCGTATCTTTCGCGCAGCTCAGTGTCTTTTATTAACCTTCTCTCCAATGTTTTAAATTGGACGAGTGACGAGTAGTAATTGTTTGGTAGACTGACATTACTATCAATCCAAAGCATAGGCACAATGTATCTTTCGCCATTGTGAACGGTTTCAGAATTTAGGATGGATAAAGCATGTTTATCCGCGGCGGAACGGGCATCGACTTGTTTGAAAGCACCATACAATTCCAACTGGTACCAGGATTCTATCTGGTCAGTCAGAGAAGAATCTTCAACAACACACTTGAAATACGAAGAAGTAGAATTAACGGACGGCGGCAACGGACCACTTATGACCCAACCTATCGGTAGGCGAACGGAACACGGTGAGTTTTTATCATCTCCCAAGATGAACTCAATGGGTTTAACGACGTGGTAGTAGTCTTGTCCGATAATAACTTCAACGTCCTCATAAGTATATTGATTGGGCTTAATAGGTGCTAATTGTGGATATCTGTTCTGCAAATCAGCAATATTGATTAATTCGGAACCAATCCGAATATTGTCTTTAACATATACACAGAAAAAAAATACGAAACCAGTTTTATTTGGCTCGGAGGAAACTGTAAACTTGACCCTCTGAGTCTCAACAACGGTGGTTGAATTGAAACCACTAATTGACAAGTTAACGGGCTCCCCTACTAAGCCGAGACGGTTTACGAGTGACGAAGACAACCAGGAGTGAGTCGATGCACTATCACAAAGAACCAACGTCAGGAGACTGGTTACATCCGATGGTACACCAAGTGTTGCAATTGGCAACAACCCTTTAGAAGATTCAATGTCATGTACATCACTAACAGCGGCATGGGAGGAAGTGTTTGTAGTCTCCTTATATTGTCTTCCGGATTTGTTTGTTCCAGCCTTATTCGAGACCTTTGAATTTTCCTTCCGAGGAAATATTCTTTCGGCTCCATGGAGCAAGACATTATGTGTGCTATCACACTCTGGCTTTGGGCACTTTTTTGCTCTAGAACATTGCCGGAAACTATTATTGTTATTGAGGCAAGCGAAGCAAAGTTTCTGTTCAGCAAAGTATTTTGCTCGCTGAGTAGCATTCTTTTCCTTAAAAACAGCACAATTCCACAATGCATGATTACCCTTACACAAAACGCACGGCGGAAACTTAGGTTTATCCTGAGCCTTACTAGTTACCTGGCTATTGGCTGCAAAAATTTTGCTTGTTTTTGGTTTAACTGGTTCCTCGTTTTTTGCCTTAGATGTGAGTAAACGTAATCTTTCATGCCCCTCCGATTAACAACCTTGGTTCGGATAAGTGGAAGACGGTGCGTAGTCTTCGTTGACTGGCTGATAACCAGTATTAGTATGATTGACAAAGTGCGGAACATGTTGTGGATGAACTGGGGGCGTATTAAAATACACAGTCCCACCAGTAGTATACGGAGCGGCGGTGTTACATGATGGGACAACAGTTGTCACATTAGAAAAAATGCTTTCAGCATTACAACACTGAGCAGGCGTGACTATTGGAGTTGTAGCTGCCAATCGCCATAAATTTGCATCACTTGTGTAGTAATCGTTGATTTTAGGTGACACAGTATGCGGAACAAAGGGAAGATTATGTTGCGTCTGGACTGGCGCTGCATAGCAATTAGGTGCCGAAAAGAAAACCGGCGTTGGGTTTTCTCCAGAAGATGAGAAGCCAACACCAGCAAATGCAGGTGACAAAGAAACAAAACCAGAACCGGATTGTGCCTGTAAAATTGGGACAGGTAATGATTCCGGTTGCGCGATGACAAAACTACCATTAGTTATGTTTGAACTCATGGTCTGTAAAGGAACAGCAGACGGCGGTGGTAACACATGTGCACTAGAATGCATATTGTTAACTGGGAATAGACCAGGAGCTTGCAATGGCAAAAGGCTTGCACTGCCAAATTGAGGCATAGCCCGATGTCCATAACTATGGATTCCAGGGTCACTCAATGCTGTGTGCTCATGCTAATGACTATTACTGGTGGGAATTGCATGAGCGAGGATGGCGGAAGTCGTCGGTCCCGACGAAATGGGTACAGGAGTGAAGGCCAGCAAACCTGGCGCACTAACAACGTCAGGAGGTGCCAGTAAACTAACAGAGTCTACCCAATCATTAGTTCGATCGATTGCTACTTTTGAAATAGTTTGACTTACTCCTGTCGAGTTACTTTCCGCTACCTTCTCGCTAACCTCAGATGAACTGTCCTCAAGTTCAAACGCTTTCAGTTCCATTTCAATTAGTTGCTTTTTATGACTTTTAGCCAATTGCTCTAGTTCCAGCTGACTTTGTTCGAACTTAGGACGGTTCTCTTGCTCTTTAAGTCTTAAAGACACTTGATACTGCCTTTCCAGCTCCTCATGGCGTCGTTTTACTAAAGCTAATTCATACCGTTTCTCACTTGATGACATAGTGCGAACAGTCGACGTATGACGAGTGGAAGCAGATTTATCAGACTTATGAGAGTCAAGCTTTCTACTATCCTTAGACTTATTAGAGACCTTAGACCTGTTTTCAGATACTCGTGCTTCTGAATCTTTTGTTTTGTGCGAGCGTGAGGATGTCTCAGACCTAGTTTGTTGTAAAGATCCCTTGCTCCCTGTAATGTCGGCTGCTGGAAATGACGAGGGTTCAAGGCTCATCTTGTAACTCTGAGCTTCGTGCATTACTTTATCGTTTATTTCGGTTACTTTCTTAAGCCAAAGGTCTTGCTGAGCAATAATTTTTCCAGGGTTTTCCGTTTTTCCCGCCAACCTAATTAATTTCTCATTGACGTCGACAGCTTTTCCAACGCAATTTTACATTTGTAAACAGCATTATCAATTTTTGTGGTGCGACTATTATTCTCAATGTACTCAAGTAATATTGAGTGACCTTTAAGCAGCTCACTTTCTAGATTTAGACGGGTTTCAAATAACTTGCGCATCTTACATTGGAATTTTTCGTCCATAGTTTTCACAAATTGACAATATTCTACGGATGCTCACTTATAGAAAACAATCAATAGAATGAGATACTGTTTTGGTACGTAATTAAATTTGCATTAATAAATCAACATAAGCTTACAAGACGGGGGAATTTGACGTCTCAAAGTTTCTGCCTGAAGCCTATTTTTTATAGCTTTCCAAGCTTTGAGGGGTAAGCGGTTCCGCTTCTTACGTGTCTTAAGGATGTTAAGATTAGCGCTATAACGCCTTAGAAGGAGGAGAGTCTTTAACTCAAGGGAAGGAGGCTGGTGAAGCTCTTTGTACTTCTCAATTAGTACCTGGTCCTTAGCCTTACGCTTAGAGATAAAGTCTTTAACGACGTTCAGAACGAGAATAACTGTTGAACCTAAAATTTCCTCTATATCCTCGGTTCCGTTCCGTCTACAGTATACGATTGCACAAATGTTTGTCCTATACCTTAATAACAAATTGACAAGTTGCTCACTACTCAGCGTACAGTTATTGTTACTGCGGTGCCTACTTATCGATTTATTAATGGCGTCGTGCCAAATTACAAGGTCGTTACGGTGCGACAAGTAGTGATGAAGCTAGTAGTGTATTGTTTTATGAGAGTCCCTAGCGTTAAAGTTCAAACTTAAACCTGGCTTCGTAAAGCAAGTTACTTTGACGCGCTTCTGGGACGGAGCGGGAAGTTTTCGGAGCGGGTGATCCAAAGAACTAGCTCCTAGAATGAATACCATATACTTAAGGGACCTATGCGACGGCTTCGTTACGCTTAAGTACCAATGTGGTTGGAAAACTAAGTAGGTCGGTTGAACTCCAACAACGCACACGGATTCAACCTGAGGATGAAAGAATTCAACTTATTTCACGTAATATTACTGTACCTGACCACTTAACTTTACTGTCACGCAACGAAGTCGATAATCGGACGGGCTGAAAAGGCTTTGTTTTATTTGAAGCGAACTGGCTTTCAGTTTCACCAATGGTGGGTGGGGGATCAGGCAAATTGGTTAAGTTCCAACAACACACGCGGAAGAAACCTGAGGATGAAAAAACTCAACTTAATTTGCCTGATATTTCGCTACCAGACCACTTAACATGAGGTTGGTGTCATCTCACAGCACAGTTTCGCAGAATTCTGGAGACGTTTTGAGGATTTTTTGTCAATTTTTCACTTTTTTCACAGAATTTTTCAGAAAATTTTGGTCAGCAGGTTCGAGTCATAAGCCAATCCAAAAAAACTAGTCCAGTACCTCTTGTCTATGTTCCGATTTCACTGATTAATATTCCGTTCACATATATCCAAAAAATTTTGGTATCGAGAAAAAATGTCAAGTCAGTTTGTCTATGTACCGACTGTAAGCTATTTCAGTTCAACGGAACTGACCAAAAATTTTGGATATTGAGGAAAATTACCGGGGGCTAGCTTGCGGGAAAATTTTGTAGCATATATGACATCGTATATAAATTTAAAGCACGAATGAAGAGTTTTAAAAATTTTGGAAACGTCTTACAGTTTTATTTGGAGATTGGCGACACCGGGAAAAATCAAAACTTCGGGTGTCGAGAGAAACACAGCTCCACTTCGACTAAACGTCAACAATCAGGACAACTTGACAGTTGGCGTAGCAATCGACAGTCTAGATACCGGCCTCCATTGCACTCGACATCTGTGTGAATGCCTCTGTCCTATTGCACTCGGATCCTGGGGTGCTGAAATCTTGATCAATCTCTTCCTCCCAAATTTCCTACCAAAATTGAATATTCACTCATTGGATAACCGTCCGATAAGGAATAACTGTCCGTGTCGGGTAAACTGTCCGAGAAACCATCGTGTTCGGGAAACTGTCGTACCGACCGACTTCGTGTCTTCGTCGGTCCCTTGTTAATAGACTAATAACTTCTGTTCCCTAGCTGCCAAAGTCAACCGTAGGAAAGAAGGGGCAAAGAATGATAATTCGGGTGGTAGAAATCGAAAAGATCCCTTGTGGGGCGCCAAAATTTGCTCGCTAAATCTCCGTAGAATGAAGTTCAAACCGAAAAATCAATAATGTATTCGTATTCTCGGCAATACCGAATTTATCGGATATATTGATAATTTTAATCAAGTTTTTGCTATTAAACAAGTTCATAATTTTTTAACCAATTTTCAGCTCCAATAAACAAATTGGCGCAAGTTAGCCACAAGAACTGGTCGGTAATGTCCTTGAGACAAATTGCTCTTTTTGGCGGTCAGCCTTAATCAAGGCTGAACCGAATTAGAACCAAAAAAAAAACAGTTAAAATAGGATATAACCCCGTTTTTAGTATATTAATACATGGGCAGGAGGGGACTCGAACCTACGTCTACTGTTATGTCACACATGTTTTCGGCGTTAGCTTAGGCCACTCGCCCAACTGTGCTTATTTTATATTAATCTATACTCTTGTTTTATATGCATGTATACTCTACATTTGCATTGCAACACGCGGTTAATGATAAAATTTACGGAAAAACGTCATCTAATTCTTGCGAAATGATATTTTTTTTTGCTGAGTTTCAATGAAGATTGTACAGCGTTTGAAGCTTTGGAACAGTGTTTATGTGCTGAAATAGCTTCTTTTTTTGAAAGTTTTTTCGGAAAAACTCTTTCGTCATTTAAAATTTCAGAATGTCTGTTAATAAGCAAAATACTGTTTTGATACTGTATGAGGCGATGTTTTAACCAGATAGAGCAATGAAGTTACAGTGCTGCCCAAGTGTTAATACAACGTTTACTGAGTAAAAAATAATTTAGATCTATCGAAGTTAACCAGAATGTAACCTCTAATTTTGTGGTGATGATTTGAGCGGCTGAGTCTAAGATTTCAATAAAATTTCGCGTCTTAAACTTTTTCTGGAGAGTTGTGGTTTCATCAACCGCCTGTTTCACTTTCATCGTTTTTTTATGTTCATGCTATTTTTTTCATATCTCGTTGCTGTAATAACTCGCATGGAGCTACGAAATGGTCGCTAGTACATATAACCATATTCACGATGTGACTTTCCTTTATTTACATTTTGTTTTCGGATTCTACCATTGCTCTCCTTAATTGGGATCAGAGGCGACAACTTCATCATTCTTGTGACTATCTGAACCTCGTCTCTTGGGCTTCCAACTCCGATTCTGAACAATCTTCCCTTTTGCCGTCTACCATGTTCCCGATGAGGATACAGAGTTCAATCTGAGTTTCAATGAAGCGCATCTTTGCGATGAATATGTCTCGTATGTTATCCTTTTTGTTTTCTTCTGACCATCAAGTTTTAGATACTTGACCTGCTAAGCGAGGACAATTTAATTCGAGATCACTCGCCGTGTGGTGAATTGACGAGATGTATCTATTAAATTATAGAGTTTCTTCCAAATATCAAAACGCTTGCAATTGTTTTTTTTTAAAGAAAACAATCAGAATGAATTAAAATTCACATGTGCATGTTATGCATTAAGGAATATCTTCTAAAGCAAGGAAAAAACGACTTTAATTCGTGCGTCTTCGTCTTGGATGTATACCATCAGGCAGACTTTGAGCCTTTTCTTACGCCGATTTTTGTTTGGTCAACTTCCGTAAAGGTTTATTAAAATCGTGGAACATTTAAAATCGTGGAACTATGTCGTCTGTTTCGGTCTTAGCTTCCGATGATGGAACAGTTTCAGCTTTAGCGGTGGGTTTACTTAATAATTTACTAACAGTTACCAAGTTCTCCATAAAGTTCTCTAGAAAATTGAAAAGAATGCTTGTGTACAACTAAAACTTTCCGATAGATGACTTGAGAGTGATACAATTAGCACCACTCTAGCCAACTTCAGATTGAACAGAAATGGCAGTTATCCATGAAATTGGTAAATTTACCGTGATCAGCAATATTATAACCAATAACCTCAGCACAATCTTATCTTAAGAGTTTGGTATCAAACTTAGACTGTACTTCAAATATCAGCAATTTCTAAAACGACCGTATTTTGGGTTTTTGTGTCTGTTTTCTTTATTTCTCCATCTGCGGAAACACGGTGACTGGGCCAAAATGATCGCAAGCTTCGTTTAAAACGTTCATGGGTTCTGCTTGTTTCACTTATTTATAAGGAAATGGGTTGAATAATTTTTTTAATAAACGAGAAGAATGAACCTAAGCTTCAGCAACTTTTCCAACTATCCATCACTAAATTGCCAGTGTACAGATGAATGAGCTAAGCTACGCTTAAAGTGTCCTTTTGATCATTTGTTTCAAGCAAATAGCTGATTCCAGTTCTTAAGTCATTTGTTGACTGGGTCCGAAATCAAATCTAAATGGGCTCAATAACTTCATAGAAGCAACTAAAATACAAAAAAGCAAAAACAAAAAAACAGGTGTTTGGATTGGTAGTAGAGACTTGTCACAGAAAACTTAGATTTTCAATTAGTTTCCCTGATTGACACAAAAATGCTAGTCATACAATTTTTTCATATCTGTCTTAAAATCTCTAATTTCAAAAATTCAAGAAAAGTTTTATAATCTGCCATTTTGCCGATAATAGATTGTAGAACTAGCGATTTCACAAGCTATGGAAACTTTGCTAAGCGTTTCTTCAAGATTCAAAAAATTTGTTGCCGATATATTATTTCCTACTTCTGATTCACTAATCTTGACGGTCTTAGCTTATGTGTATTTTTTGATGAAAGAATTGTCTGGCAAAAACCAAAAAACCAAAAAAAAAAAATGTTTGAAGTTTCTGATCAACTGAAGTCTAATATTTTCTGCTCCAAAAGCAAAAAAAAGGTTAAGTTGAATACGATTCAGAGTCAATGCAAATATTATCGGTCGGATTGTTCGGAGTCAGTCGCGCAAGGTTTTCTTTTCATTTACTTCGACCTTTTTGATATCAGTTTTTTAAAGTAGCTCTGCCAAATTATTGGTTTAGTCAGACAACTTGTGGAAAATTTTTGATAAAAAAATGCAAGAGTTTAGTTCGGGCTCTTTGACAAAAAAAAATAAGTAAATTTTGTCGTCCAAGCATTTACAAGAGAACTGAGTTATGCTAAAAGTGATCGACTGATCATTTAATTTCGTGAAAATAACTGAGTTTAGTCATTTAATAAGTGAGTACAAATTTCTAATGCTTGATTGGGGATTATTCAAACTCAAATGGGCTCAAAATTGTTTAAAAAAATACAGATAAGGTACAATATAGCTGTATTGGTTTGTAGCAAAGATTTCACACAGTAAAATTAGATACACAATTAATATCACTGCTTGACACAAAACTGCTGAACTTACAATTTGCTCTCAATTCTCGTACAATCAAAAGTTTTGAAACAATCATTGGATATTTTATGGACTACAGTTTTGTCAATAGTCTTTTGTTGAAATAGAATGTTCTCGTGCTATGGAAATCTTTACCAAGCATTTCTACAAGATTTTCAAAATTTGTTGCCGATATATTATTTCCTACTTCTGATTGAGTAACATTTAGGAGTTAGCTTATGTGTATTTTATTTGATGAAAAAATTGTCTGGCAAAAACCAAAGAGCAAAAAAACATATTTGAAGTTATCTGGTCAACTGGACTCTATTATTTTCTGCTCCAAAAGCAAAAAAAAAACGTTTTTTTTTGCGTACGATAACCAATTCAACTAATATCGGTCCGACTTTTCTGCGTCAGTTGCACAAGGTTTTTTTTCATTTACTTCGACGTTTTTGATAGCAAATTTTTTGTAATACCGCCAATTTTTTGGTTTAGCCAGACAACTTGTTGAAAAGTTTTGATCAAAACATGCAAAGTTTTTGGTCCGGGCTCTTCATCAAAATATGTAAATATTTTCGTCCAAGCATCTAGAAAAAGAACTAAACTCTGCTAAAGGTGATCGGTTGATCAATTAATTTCGAGAAAATAACTGAGTTTAGTTTTTAAGTCATATAATGAGTGAGTTGAATTTTCTAAAATTTGATGGGGACTATTCAAACCCAAATAGACTCGAAAGTTGTAACAAAAAACACAGATAAGATACAATGATAGCAAAGCTAATATAGCTGGATTGGTTTGTAGCTAAGGTTTTATACAGTAAAATTGGATATACAAATACCATCCCTGGTTGACACGAAAATGATGGTCATACAATTTTCACACATTTCTCATACGAACCATAGTTTTGAAAAAATAATTGGAAATTTTGTGACATACTGTTTTGACAATTTGTATCTGCCGTTATCGTAGAACTTGCATTTTTTCGTGCTATAGATCTGCTTGACAAGCTTTGAAAACAGTGTATTCGAAAATAGTGTATCCAAAAGCAAAAAAATAGGTCAGTTTGTTTTTTGCCTACGATTCAGAATCGAACCAATTGGGGACTGCTCTGCGATACAGAGTTGGGACTGATCTGCGTCAATTGCACATCAACTGTGTTAATTAATTCGACCTTTTTGAAAGCCTTTTTTGTGTAGGTCGACCAATTCATTATTTAAGCCAGCTTTAAAAAGTTTTAACCAAAATTTGAAAGTTTTTGAGCCGTGCTCTTTGTCAAAATTAGTAAGTAACGGCATCAAAGGATCTTCAGAAAATTTTAAGGGTCGATCGGCCAAAAATAGATTACGTAAGAAAAAACAGACGAAAAAAATCGTGTTTGTAAGAATTGTGTGGGGGCCACAAGTGCGAGTAACAATCATGTACTTTACGGGTTGAGTAGTTTTGGCAAATATTTTGGGTAAAAAATTTGAGCTCTCTTCCCCTCCCCACCTCACATCAATGTCATTCTTAGCTTACATGGGACAAGGAAAGAGATTTTGGGATCAAAGATTTTTATTCACTTGTGAAATTGACCCGAAAAAGGTTTTTGCCAGACTATTTTTTGACAGGAAGAAGTTCTAATTTTGTCTTTGCGAACTTGGTTAATTTTAGGACATGGTTTTTCTGTAGATAATGATTCTGGGGCCAGAAAAAAAAACAAACAAGACGAGCGGAGTTTGGCGGATAATATAAGGCAAGTTTGCGGGAGCTGAACAAAATTGGTGTAAAAACTTTCAAGCGGTGACTGTTATCATATACTGGCAAGGATCAACTGATATTAAGTTTTTAACCAACTAGAATAGTCAAAAATTCCTAAATGTCTTCTGTTTTGCCCAAACTAATGTCAAAAAAGCAAAAAACTGAGTTTCAGACAATACAAGATACAGTCATTACAATGTGAAGATGTGCTTTTTTGCATTGCACACTTTTAGTTTTATAAGCAAACGAATTCTGTGCACTTGATTCATTACGTAAACTCTCAAAACGTGTTGCGAAAACCGTGAATGTTTTTCTGCAATAGCGGCATGTTGTGTCCATGCTACTATGTCACAGAGTCTGCAACATAACTTTTTTGCGTCTAACTGCGTAAATTTATTGATATTTTTGGGGTTTTGAAAACCCAGTTTTAATTGGCTCAAACAAATTGCCTGACATTTGTTGTCTCCATTGTAGGGGATCTAAACTGCTGATTTAAATTATGCTGACCAATTGAATAAAACTTCACACTTCCAAATTTTGTTAGTTATTTTCCGGATGATTCAAGTCAGCACTTTCTGTAGTAGCGAAACTTTTCCAAAAAGTTGACCCATAACGTTCGATTAAAATAGGAGCAACCATTTGCAAGCAATCAAACACACGGTTTCATATGTTTCAATGCTATAATAAATAGTAAATTTTTCGAAACAGTAGTGCAATAACTCAAACTTTTTGGAGCAGTAGTTCAATATGCAATACTTGAAAAACTAGTGAAGTTTTTCAAATAGTGGTGCAATTTTTGAAACACTGGTGTGATTTTTTCCTAGAGCAATAAAAAAAAGCTAAAACCAACAATTGCTTGCTAGCTTGAAAACTTTTTCCATTGAGTGTGATTTGTTCAATTTCTTAATGGGTTTCAAACAAGATAAACAAAAGCTTATATTGCATCTCGAAATTTGTTCAAATCTCGACACTGCGTGTCTCACTTTTGTCGACTAGTGTAGTTTTTGTCAATTTGTTACCCAAAATTTTGGAAAACTTTTTGATTATTTCAATTCTGGATGTCAATCAACTGAGTTTTCTAAGCTTAAGTGGTGGTGTTGTCATAAAATGCATTGACTTCGAACATTTCCGTTTTTTTTTTGTTTAAATTTCTATTATAATTATCCATTCAGTTCGGGTTAAGCATTAGGAGTTTTGATTTTTTTCGGATATAAAGTTTCCTGATATTAAGTACATTTTGCGGACTTTTGCATCAGTATACGGGCAGCGGCTTTAGCTTTACCTGCCAAAAAAGTTATATTACGGAAACTGAACTTTTGACAAAATTTTTAACAAGTTTTTTTATGCGGGTATCATTATCAATAGGTGCTATTATCAGCACAGTTGAAATAGCAAACGGAAAAATATCAATTCAAATGATAACTGAATAGTGTTTTACGCTCTTAACTTAGTTTTAATAAAAATTTTAAAGTTTGAAAAAAGAACAAACAAAAACAGAGGACCTGGAGAGACTGTCTACCTAGTTTTTGATGATCTTGGCTGGCAAAAGAATCGGAGTCAATTATATTACAGTTTGTTCAAGTATATTCCAGATTACTATTCATATTGGTCACAAGTTTTCCTGATGTTAGCCATATCAATCGAACGATACATCTTGATTGTAAAGGCAACTGAGTCAAAAACGCTTCTATCAACTCGTCGAAGAAGACTGCTATACGGCTTTGCAATTATTTTGGGTTTCATTATCCCATCGGTATATGTGGTCGATTATGTGTTCGTGAACATGTTGCAGATTGAACTGGGTTCAGATAAAGATTTCCAATATGTTGGATAACTGCTTTTCAATGATAGCTGATTTAACCCACAAAGAAACCTGGTTGCATTTTTAAGTCTTACCGAATCGAGCTTTTCGTTTTAAGATTAGGCCGAACTGAAAAACTTGAGATTGAAATCGTTTTACATCGATTTTTGTACGAACAAAATAATCTAGAAAAAACGACCTACGATTTCCCATTTAGATACGTAAATCGGTTTAGGGTGCAATAAGTGGATTTTTATGGTAGAGAAAAAAACAATATAATGCATGGAAATGGATTTAAATCGTGAATTGGGTTTTTGCAAGGTAAAGAAAAACATCAAATTTAAAATAACTCAAAGAAACTTGAACAAAAAAATCTGTTCAGAAAATCTCTATCAGAAGTACAGAGAACAAGAGTCACTCAAGTATACTTTTCACCGCAAAACATTGCGTTTGAGGTATTCCCTTTTAAATTGCGCAAAACTAACTATTCCCGCGGTTTAAAGATTTTTTTTCAAAAAACAATTCAGAAACATTCAATTTTGTCGCAGAGTGTATAGATACTAGTTATTCCCATAGTTTGTTCTCAGTCCAAGCATCAAAAAAATGAAATAAAAATTAATTGTTGAAATTTTATTATGTCTCGTTTGTAAGTCTAGAAAATCTTCAAACTGTTTATATAAAATCTATTCACAATCTGTTCAAAATGATTATAAAAAAGTTGTTGAAAAAGCGTCTAATTCTAATTGAATTGACTGATATCAAAATTTTTAAAACTCAAATCTGTAGAAATATGATACTAAAATAGTTGACAAAAAGATTAAAATGATATAAAACCGATTGAAACCATATCGACTCTACGTCAATTTAAAATGATTTTTAAAGGTATAACCTTTATCAGTTCAAAATTGATAGTGATCCATTTCTTGTCAATATGGTGAAGTTTCTTGTTTCTATAAGTGCGCCAGAAAGTTATAAAAAGGACAAACATTCTCTCTAGAGGGTTGATTGGCAAGAATTGCGGAGATGTGTACGCAAAATACATTTACAAAAAAAAATGTAGAGGCGCAACCTAATTAAGTTTAATCAAAACCGGCGCGACCGAGGAAAATTTGAAAAGGGTCATTCAGACGCTTAACGGTTTTGCTGTATAGTTCAGTATCAATTTTTTTATCGTGTTTTCTTCTAGCAACTTTCTGAAATTTGAAACTTTCTCATTGTGACCTATCAAAACTATCAAGTCCCCAAAAACTACTAATCTCCAGCTTTAAGTACCGCTTCTCGAAATACTGCGCTGTGACTAGCTTTTAGACTGTCGAAGTAAAATTTCTTAAGTATATTATGTGAATAACGCAAAGTTTTTTTTTTATCGGAACACATTGAAAAACACTGAAACAACCGGCGGAATTTGCACTCAAATTTATTTTTTAGTTTGCATATATCTTGTACGTTCAATTCGTTTGCAATAAGAAAAAATCAAATATTTGCTAAAACCGCAAAAAAGACAACATGTTTAGCTATTTAAAAGTTTCCAACAGGGAATTGTAGTTTAGAGATTCCACGAGCATGGCATAATATCCAGTTATCTTCTTTTTACTTAGGTTAAGTTGTTCATTCTGAAAGACTTGGTAGATATCACAAGGCTGAAGTCAAAAGGTTTGTCACATATCATTTTTTCCAAAACTTTCTAGTTAATCTGAGCCAACCTGCAAACTTGGAATAGTATGAAAACATTTTTCGTTTACAAACCAAAAATGAAACGTGTTGAAGGAACCGCTTAGCTGAGCCACCTCATTAACCTTGCAAAACGATATAGTTTACAAAAACGTTTGGTATATAATCAAGTGCTATTTCCCCGGATAGTGCAAAGTTGTCACTCCGTGTGTTTCGTTTTGGAGCTGTGAAAAACACTTCTTTTTGCATAGAAAAGAAAAGATTTGAAAAAGATAGATACTGTTTCTGAAAGAATGTGCCAGAGCTGAGATTAGTTTTGTTACAAATTATTGTTTTTTTATTTTTTTTTGAAAGTTATAAATAAGAAATTTATAAATAAGGACAAACATTCTCTCTAGAGGATTGATTGGCAAGAATTGCGGAGATGTGTACGCAAAATACATTTACAAAAAAAATGTAGAGGCGCAACTTTATTAAGTTTAATCAAAACCGGCGCGACCGAGGAATTTTTGAAAATGGTCATTCAGACGCTTAACGGTTTTGCTGTATAGTTCAGTATCAATTTTTTTATCGTGTTTTCTTCTAGCAACTTTCTGAAATTTGAAACTTTCTCATTGTGACCTATCAAAACTATCAAGTCCCCAGAAACTACTAATCTCCAGTTTTAAGTACCGCTTCTCAAAATAGTGCGCTGTGACTAGTTTTTAGACTGTCGAAGTAAAATTTTTTAAGTATATTATGTGAATAAGGCAAAATTTTTTTTTTAATCGGAACACATTGAAAAACACTGAACCAACCGGCGAAATTTGCACTCAAATTTTTTTTTTACTTTGCATATATCTTGTACGTTCAATTCGTTTGCAAAAAGAAAAAATCAAATATTTGCTAATACCGCAAAAAAGACAACATGTTTATGTATTTAAAAGTTTCCAACAGGGAATTGTAGTTTAGAGATTCCACGAGCATGGCATAATATCCAGTTATCTTCTTTTTTACTTAGGTTAAGTTGTTCATTCTGAAAGACTTGGTAGATATCAAATGGCTTAAGTCAAAAGGTTTGTCACATATCATTTTTTCCAAAACTTTCTAGTTAATCTGAGCCAACCTGCAAACTTGGAATAGTATGAAAACATGTTTCGTTTACAAAGCAAAAATGAAACGTGTTGAAGGAACCGCTTAGCTGAGCCACCTCATTAACCTTGCAGAACGATATAGTTTACAAAAATTTTTGGTTTATAATCAAGTGCTATTTCCCCGGATACTGCAAAGTTGTCACTCCGTGTGTTTCGTTTTGGAGTTGTGAAAAACACTTCTTTTTGCATAGAAAAGAAAGGTTTTGAAAAAGATAGATTCTGTTTCTGAAAGAATGTGGCAGAGCTGAGTTTAGTTTTGTTACAAATTATTGTATTTTTAATTTTTTTTGATTGCACTGGCTTTGCTCAATTAAGCATAGCCGTTCAAACAAAAAAATTAGTAATGAAAAAAAAATTATAACAATTTTTTTTGTTTATTGATATCAATTCATTGATCTTTCATTTATAGTTCTTTCAACATTCGTTTTAGCGTTTTCTTCAATAAGTGCTTCATTTTTTTCAATCACTTGTCACTTAACTTTTTTGGGCAGTGTGTTACCATGCTTTCGCTTGATGTTCATTTTTTCAATCACTTGAGATTTAACTTTTTTGGGCAGTGTGTTACCATGCTTTCGATTGATATTTACATTTTTTTTGTTAGGCTAAGAACATTCGATATTTTGCTATTGTTTACTGCAACAAGCTTAGTACTTTTGTAGAAAAAAAAACAGATAGTCAAATTGAGCAAGCCTATCAAGTCCCCACAAACTACTAATCTCCAATTTTAAGTACCGCTTCTCGAATTACTGCGCTGTGACTAACTTTTAGACCGTCGAACTAAAACTTCAAAGTATAGTTTGTGAATAACGCAAAGTATATTTTTTTATCGGATCACACAATGAAAAACACTGAACCAACCTGCGGAATTTGCACTCAAATTTATTTTTTACTTTGCATAAACTTTGAACGTTGATTTCAAAAAAAATATCAAAGAGAGGCGGTCTCTTCCATTCAATAATTGCTAATATCGCAAAAATGACAATAGTCTATGTATTTAAAAGTTTTCAACAGGGAATTGTAGTTTAGAGATTCCACGTGTATGGCATAACATCCAGTAATCTTCATTTTAACTTAGGTCGTATTGTTCATTCTTCTGAAAGACTTGGTAGATATCACAAGGCTTAAGTCAAAAGGTTTGTCACATAATATTTTTTTCCAAGACTTTCTAGTTAATCTGAGCCAACCTGCAAACTTGGAATAGTATAAAAACATTTTTCGTTTTCAAACCAAAAATCAAACGTGTTGAAGCAACCGCTTAGCTTAGCCACCTCATTAACCTTGCAGAACGATATAGTTTACAAAAATTTTTGGTTTATAATCAAGTGCTATTTCCCCGGATACTGCAAAGTTGTCACTCCGTGTGTTTCGTTTTGGAGTTGTGAAAAACACTTCTTTTTGCATAGAAAAGAAAGGTTTTGAAAAAAGATAGAAATTGTTTCCAAAAAATTGTTGCAGAGCTGATATTAGTTTTGTTAAAATTTAATGTGTTTCTAAATTTTGTTTGAATGCACTGGCTTTGCTCAATTAAGCATAGCCGTTCAAACAAAAAACACAATTAATGAAAAAAAATTATGATAATTTTTTTTGTTTATTGATATCAATTCATTGATGGTTCATTCATAGATCTTTCAAGAGTTGTTTTAGCGTTTTCTTCAATAAGTGCTTCATTTTTTTAAATCACTTGTGAGTTAAATTTTTTGGGCAGTGTGTTACCATGCTCTCGCTTGATATTAACATTTTTTTTGTTAGGCCAGATAAAGAAAATTAGCACGAGAAAAAGTGTTTGTAAACATAGATTGACCAAATTCAGTTTTTCAAAAGCGTTTTGTAGCTCAAAAGAGCTCGATCATTATTGAAGATCTCGACCGCACTCAATTTTTGTGAGAAATAAAACTTTGCTGAATTGTCTGTTCGAGACAGATTTTTGCTTAAAGTTTTCACGCCTCTTTCAAAATTTTATGGATTTACGATCGTAGATGTTCCAGTTCTCCCGGAGAGTTATGGGAACTGACACTAATCGTAATTTTACGGGCGGGGTAATTCGAATAGATTCGTTTGAACTCGCAGAAGACAATGTTAGAAGTCATAGATTTAGAACTTTGATTTGGAGTACAAATTTTTCGGACTGCGTTTAAAATTTACAAAATTAGTTTTCTTTTCAAAAAAATTCGCTCAAATGTCTGTTCGAGACAAGTTTTTTTTTAAATTTAACCTCTTTTTCGAAATTTTATGCGATCTATCATCAATCGTAGATGTTCCACTTCTCCCGAGCAGATAAGGGATCTGAGTCGTTTCGTAATTTTCGGGGCAAGTAATTTGATGAAAAATGTTTGATCACGAACAAGAGTTAACCGACCGATCTGTTTGACGCAACTTTTAGGCAAGCTTGTGACGTTAATTATGTCTATTGAATATGTTCATGACAACACTCAGGCTAAGCCAATTAATTACGAAAAGTCTGACAAAATGTCAAAGTTCAGTCACGATACTCTGACATTTATTCACGATTTTCTGAAAATTCAGACGCGTAGTAGTTGCCGTAGTCAGAGCTCGAAATTGAGTCTTTAATTGAATCGCGAAAAAGATAGCTGGGATTTTATATGCTAAAACTGCACGAGAAACTATGTTTTTTTAAACGTTTTAGTATCACAATTACTACTAAGCTTCACGTTGCTAAGAAAACAAAGCGATGTTTTTTCAAGGTTTTGGTATCACAATGACAGCTAAGCTTCACCTAAAAAAAAAAGTTGCATTTTTGAGTCGCAAAATTTAACTATCTTGAAAAATATGTTCCTGAACTGTAAAGCAATTGTTTATCTTCGATAGCATAATTTTTGCTGGGAAGAAGATTCTTGAGTTACGAAAGTCGCGCCAACCGCTGTTGTTTTTTTCATCGGTTGCACCGATCACTTTTAGAATTTCATTGGTCAAACCAATCGGTTATAGTTCTCGTCGGCCTGCAGGGTCTGGAAATATTAATTTTTGGTCAAAACGGAGTAGAAATACTAAAACTTGGTCGTGATAGCAACCTCGTACCGTGTGTTTTGCCATATTAGTTTACTCCATCGAGCAAATGAAAGCCACATGAAGGGAGTTTGTGATTTAAGGAGTTTATCTTCCCAGAATATGATCTTATTAAATATTTTCTCTATCCAAAGCCGTGGTGTTTTATACATCTTTAGGTCTTGTGGAAAGATCAAACCAATCGCAAAAGCTGAACAACACTCTCACTTTGTATGTAGATTTTGCGTGACATATCCGAGTTTTTCAGCTACAAAATTAACAATCCAATTGCCGATTAATTCAACCTGGCTTTTTTCTTATACTGTTTTATAGCTCCTCAATTAGATCCTTACGCAAAAACACGTAACGAAAAACAATCTGGCTGTAAACAGTCACCAGAAATATGGATCCAGTTTAAAACTAGTATTTACATCCAATTGAATTATTGATAAAACTGTCTCTATAGAATCTTTCTAACTAACCAATCATGAGCCATAACTAAAACTTACAATAATTTGTAATGCTGAAACTATTCATGGTTTCGGCAACAGAACAGAAAATTATTACTCAGAAAACATTTGCTTTTCTCAAGAACAGCCCATGATATCTAACCTCGCGAATACTAGTTTACACCAGATCTATTGAGACAAGGAGATAAAAGAATAAGATAAAATTGGTATTACACTAGGAAGTTGCACGAATCTATCCGGCTGAAAATAAGATAGCGTGACGAACAGACGGTGTACTTTATCTGAAATGACTCTATGAGTGAGCCAACCTTGACATAAACGCATCCGGTGCGACTAAGAGTCTCGAACAAGACTTCAACAGATTTAGATTTAGCAAATTCAAAGTAGCCGTCAGATCTAAGATCCAAACACATAACACAAAAATAATTAGAAGTATTGAAAACCTACTTCCACATCTCAATAAATCTAATCAATACCAACGAGTATTTAAGTTTATACCAGGCCAAAACCCGAGTAACGAACCGAGGTTTTTCGTCGTAAAACGAAAGAGCAGACTGCAACGACTACTTTTCTGCAAGAAGATCAATGCAGTACATTTGAATTCACCAATATGAAATAATTACTTGAGCAGTAAGATTCATTTCCAAGCTATATACCCTTGATGATGTATAATTATTAATTTAAACTTTTTAAACGTCTGATAAAAAGATACAAATGTGGTTCATTTCCAACAATCTGCCAAAATTGAAAAACTTCTGCAAATTTAAAATTAATTGAATAAGAAACACAAAAATTATTTTGTGATATAATCCAGAATTAGTCATGTCTAGTTTATAAAAAAATTCCTTGCTTTTCAAGGACTCATATCCTCATCCTCTCACAAATCATGCTTCTTTGTTTTTACACTTAAAACATAATCACAATCACTCAAAAAATTAATATCATTTAAATCTTTAATTTTTAAATAAATCTTTCCTTAGAATTATAACGTTTTCTTATTTGTCCTGGCCTGTCCTTGTACTAAACATTTCTAAATTTTCTTTAAGCCAGATCATCCTGGGATCTTTAATTTTTCACTTAAATATTAATTTTAATTCTTTTAAAAACACTTGATCATCAAGGTTTTCTTTGGATCAAATGGAACATTTTTGTTCTCCCCACCTCCTAATAAAATTGTCTAACGACTCCAATCTTCGTTTCACTTTCCAACCTTTAGAAACGACCCAAGACTAATTGAAATTTTCCAAATACTTAACCATGCTAATTAAGATAAAAAGTGAAGAACTTCGGTTACTCATCCTTCACTCGACTCATCCCTCTTAGCCAACCCCTGCTATAATTAATCTTAAATTAGTAAGATTTAAATAGTATCTAACGATCTATTTGTGTTCTAATTATACCTGAACTTTGTGGATTGATTTAATATTTTCCAAGCCTCGATCACAAATAACAACCATAAGTAAGATTAAGTATGTTTTTTCTAAAATAAAACTTGACCAGCGACAAAGTTTAAAATCACTCTTACGAATTGATTTACTCTCTCTCCAACCCATCTATACTCGGCAGTCTATCCCTCAGAATTGGGATAACCTCACAAAACTGGTAAAGACTAACAGTTTAGGAAAAAAAATGCTGACCTAGGATCTTGCAACCAACATTCTACTACTAATATCGAAAGATAACTTCGGAAACAAACAAACAATAGTACTGCACAAATTGTTTAGTTAAAGATGAAAGATACACTCATGTAATTACTTTACATAAACAAAAAATTGGATCAACCAGATAAAAAAAAACAAGAAAGTAGGCAATAATCACAGAACAAGAACAGATCCTTAATCAAAAATTTTCCAGAACACGAAACGCAGTTTCGGAATCTGACTCAATTACAACACAATCTTTGAGAACATCAAAATTTTTGAGATTTAATCCATGATAAAAGCAATTAAATGATTTCGGAATCAGAATCCACTACAGCATCAACTATAAAAGGTAAACGCAGAATAAAAACTCATACCTTCGCAAACCAGTAAGACTCTATAATTGGAGTCAACCACCAGGCATATTGAAAATGATGATGATGATTTTGACGAAACATTTATCTTTCCTTTTGTCACTCATCTACAAAGCAATTCCGCTAGAGGACAAGCACAATTTGCCATAATCTAATACTTAGTTCATGAAGTAAAATTCCAAAGACTTTCAAACACTTTCAAACTTTGATAACCATAATTATGATTTGTTCACAAAAAAAAAACAATTTTAGCAATCCAATAGCAAGACGACTCTATCCAACCCTAAGTCACCCTTAAGATCATTTTTATTCCCAGCAGATATCAAAACCATTATGTCAATCAGTAGTTTTTAATGATAAACGAAAGAATCCGACAGAACGCACAGAAAATTATCCAATTTTTCAACAAATTAAAAACCAAAATAACAATATATTCACAAAAAGGCAACCACAATTTTTGGAAGATGAAGATAACTTGATAAATTTAGTAAAAAGATAACAACAGCTTAATAATAATCAACAATAAAATCACTGAAATAATTTAGATCAACCAGATTTTTTCGAACTTTATTTGAGCTCTCAACAACCACTTCAATTACAACAACAGCTTTCTCAAATACAAAATCTGGAAGAGCATAGTAAAAACATGCAAACACAAATGCCTACGAAGACTCAAGGTTACCGACCCGAATCAATGAGAAACAAAATTCCAATACCTTAATACTTACATCAACATGAAAAAAAAACGAAAAACCAATTACAAATTTTACACAAACACCAAACACAGCAGTATCACTCGAAATGACAATGAACCCATTTCTAATGGGTGGATCATCTATAACATCTAATAAACAACTTGTGTTATTTACAGAAACAGACCCTGAATACTCAAAAGATCACTACCTAAATGCAGTTACAGCAAATCTAATTTTAAACATAGGTCCAGAACCAATTACCACACCACTTCATCAAAATTGAATACACATGAAAATATCACTAACCACACTCGATGACGCAGTTCAAAATTGGTTTTCAGTTTTACCCATAGAAATTGAATCCGACTGGAAACAATTTAAACAAGAGTTTTTAAAAATCTTCGACTCTGAACGAAAAGAACAACATCAAAGAGTTTTATGCAACAAAGTTCGTAGACCCTCGAATGAAATCCTAGTATCGGAATCCTAATACGAAAAGCTTATTCCCTCAATACACATGATTACAAAAAATGACAGAAACTGCGATGATGACTTTAACACTACAAGTAAGAAAAGCTGCAATAAAAAAGAAAGCATCACATCCATCATCAATCAGGGAACCAAACAAAAGTTGTTAGATAAATTAGAACAAGCTGAAAGTACAATGGAACTAGAGTAAACATAAAATAAGTTTTTCTAATAAGTTTCGCGGAAGATCATCAGGCCGACGAAATTCACAAAATTTTTCATAAAACAGACTGGTTTATTATTAAGTGCAAGCGCACTCATATAATGTAAATTTTAATTTTAATCACAGATTGGCCACTCAGCATTTATTGTTCCGACTTTCGATACGAAAGTAACGGAATATTTGTGCTCGGGGTGGGTTTTTTTCTTCAGACAAATTTCGAATTTTCAACTAGCCATTTTTGACGGATTTTTTTAATATCATTCAAAAGGTATTAATATCATGAGCTTAAATTTGAAAAAATATTTCACCTGAGATTATTTTTTGCAAAGTTATGATGGTTTAAAGATTGCCATTATGGCCATTTTGACCAATTTGGGACAATTAACGCGCGATATAATGCGCGCTATTAACGCGTAAGCGGAGATTTAGTCCGTCTTATAAATCGTTCCAAATTGGTTGAACGAAGCTAATTTGCTATAATTGATTTGTTACGAGGAACAAAATCTACCTTTTTGTACTTTATATGGCAAGTGGGGGGATGTTTGTCTTAAAAAATGCAAATTTTAGAAGAAAAAAAATTCCATTTCATTTTTTTTCATTTAATTTTTTAAGGTTATTACTGCTGCTCCATAAACCTTAAAAGGCAGTCGGAACATTTAGGGCGTCGCCCTAATACGAGCAGTCTTGTTTTTATTAGTTGACAAATATATCTTTATTTCATACGCTAACGAGACACAGCCTACGTCACTGTTGAAATATATTAATTTGATACAACTTCAACGGAAAATAGGCTTAAGTTTACTGTTTCCACTAGTTTAGCTGAGCAGGCAAAGCCGACAGTGATTTTTAAAACCATCTAATTCCATTCCAATTCACAAGAACTCTGTTTAAACTCGAGAGTAAATTTGCTCAATAATGCGAGAAATTACAAGCAAAAGAACCAAGTTTTTTGAAAAATGCATTGAAGCAGATTTTAAAAAAAAAATACAGATCCCAATGAGGAAGCTATGATACGTATCATTTGTTGTCAAGCTGGGATTGCCTGATCCTAATGAGGAACGCATTTACTTCGAGGATTTGACACGAAATTCATTGACATATTCTCAGAAGAATACGTTGAAGAACATTTTATTATTTGACTATTGATTCGATGTTTGTTCATTTTAAAATTTATTAGTGAAAACATGACTTTTAATATTTTTGAAACCATGCAGTGGTTTTCCTGTAGCGTTCTTTAAAATGAAATTTCCGATTAGACAAGTTTTCTGCTGATTAACAAACAAATTTACTGAATTTCATCAATGCTTGCATCTGTTTTTATAATTTTCCCTCAAATCTGCTTACTTCAATTTTCGAACGCACTCGAGATCTATAAACATATACGGTTGATACATAATTTGATCGACTGAACCCAATGTATGCTTCGACTGTGCTCGATGTATGTTTCAGCCGTGCTCGAGGTACTTTTTGACAGTTCTCGAGGTACTTTCGAACCTTTGCCCAACCTCATTCCCTATATCCTCTGTTTTTGAAACACGTACTGGCTTTTCGAAACACAAAGTGAGCACGTCACACCGATGGAAAGTTTTGAAGCTTTCATTAAAACTTTTGCAAAAATTAGCTCATGAAGGAGACGGATAATATTACGGCTGTAAACTTCATTAAATAAGGGTAAATTTCAAAAAATTTTGCATTCTCTGTCGTACAAAAATCCAGTAGTGAAGTAAATTGCTAATAAATGAACATAACAATTTCTAAGCGATTATCTTCCGGCATATGGAATACTCCTCAAAAAAATTTTAAAATCCTTATTTGATTATTGATGTCTTTCAAACTGCGTTTTGTTCCTGATTCTAACAGAGAGTCCCAACCTACAGCAATTTCTCAAAAGGGTCTGTAACTTATTAAATAACTCCATCGGGTTTTTTAAGCGAATTTCATGTCGAACCCTCATTGAAAATGCGTTCCCCCTAAGGAGAAGCCAACTATGCTTAACATTAGATGGTACGGCTCATAGCTCCCTCATTGGGTTCTGTGTTTTTAAAATCTGCTTCAAGGCATTTTTCAAAAAACTTGGTTAACTTGCTTTTATTTGATCGCATTATCGGGCAAACACACTCGAGCTTATACAGAGTTGATGTGAATTGGAATGGAGTTTTGAAAAATAACGGTCAGTTTTGCCAACTAGTAGCAACAGTAAACTTGCGCCTATTGTTCATTTGAAGATGTAACAAAATTAAACCATTCATCAGTGGGGTGGGCTGTGTCCGGTTGGCATTTGGAATAGGGATATATTTGTCAATTGATGAAAAAATAATTACAGCAACTTGGTTTGCTGCAGACATTGCACGATTTTTTTTCAATGAAACATTCTGTTTGAAAACCAACAGATTAAAATTGTGGAAGCTGGTCTATACAGCGCTTATCATTAGAGCATTTTGAACTACTAGTACGACTTTAACTCCAGGATGTCGATAAAAAATGAGGAGACAAACTATCAACTTGCTGAAAACTTCAGTAACCATGCATTTAATATGAGACTACCTACCGCAATTAACTATGAACGCTATATAAAACCTAATAAAAGTTTTACCAAAAGTTTGAAAGTCAGTCGCTAGGAGCGGTGTTAAAAATGTAGAAAAACTGATTAAAAGAAACCAGAATTAATCTTTAGAAATTTAAATGCATATACATTTCTGTGAAACAAAAATACACTAATCGACAATTCGATTTTTTTTCTTTTGTTTCGTCCGTGATTCTCAGAGAGAGTTATTGCTCCTAAGGAGAATTTGTGGTAAGTTGGATTTCTCCGTAGGATGAACAACTCTCTTTGAGAATCAAGGACAAAACTAAGTTTGAAAGTCAAAGAAAAAACAAATAAGGATTTATTTATTATTTGTGAGGAGCGTTCCCATGCAGGACGGTAATGACTGAGAAATTGTTTTGTGATTTAACTAGCAATTTTCTTCACTCCTAAATCTTTTTTCGACATCGAATGCAAAACTTTTGAAACCCACTCTTAGTTATTGAAATTATTAAGCCGTAAAATTATCCGTCTCCTTCATTAGCTACTTTTCGCTACCTTTTGGAGCAAAGGTTCTTTTGAACCTTCGAACCTGTCCATCGTTTGTCTTGCCCATTTAAAGATCATTTAAAATACCTCTATAAGAGTGCCGATACATGGTTCCAAAAACGATAAACGGGGCATGATTTGACTCAAAAAGTCAAAAATGGACAAACATCAGATCAAAAATCAAACAAGGATATCTTTCGACTATTTCGGTTAAATCATGGCTCAGGCATGGCCCGCTCTATCACCTCAATCATGCTCGATCACTTTTGCAAGGTCGCCACAATTTTTGCCCGATATACACGTAACAACTCTTTCCTGCTTCGAGCACTCAAAAATCTTCCTTTGTTCTAAACATATCTTTCTTGGCTCGAGCAAAACCGAGCACAATTGTTTCGGACTAGTAGGGTCAAATCATACTAAAAATCGTTCAGACGGTAGAAAAAAAAACATGAAATTGTCCGAAACGTTCGAAACTTAACGTCAGGTTCTCGACCAGGGCCCGGGAATAAACTTTTTAAAAGTGTCAAAGAACCCTTAATTGGCTAATTATATGATAACGCAAATGCAAGTTTGATGAATTGTCTCTTTTGCTATTGGAAAAAAGGAAATAACTAACAAGATCCTTGTTCATTTTTCAATTGCAATTAGTTCAAACATAAATAGGGCAAACTTGTTTTCCTGCAGAAATTTTTCGTTTTGAAGCAAGTATCCAAAATGCAACGAACAGCAATATAATTACGAATCTCTTTGGGTGAGTTATTTTGATTAACTTTCTAATTCATTTGTAATTCGTGTTTGGGGATGCATATCTGCTATTGCTTTGCCCATCATTATCAGGCCAGTTTGTAGTTTTATTACACACAGCTTCGTGTTTGTTAGTGTTTGAGCGTGTATATGTTGATGTGTCTGCGCTTTTTCGCATATCTTTATGCGTCAAACTCAGAGACAGGCTTTGAAACGTGTCAAAGTCAAACTACTGATGTCACCTATCAATTTAATCTGATGTCCATCAGCAAATACGAGATAGCATTCATTCTGTCCGATTAAAAATGCTAAAAAAGTATGAAAACAGGCAGACAAAAAAATAAACTTAGCATTTAGAGCTGGAAGATGTTTTAACCGTTCCTGCAAAAAGCACAAAAAAACTATTCAAAGTAATTTTGTTAATAAAAATTAATTTTCAGTTACAATTAATTACAAAAACCAATTTTGGATGTGTAAATAATCTTAAAGTAACAAAATCTCTCCTTAAAATTTCATGAAGATAACTTCAAATTAGGTGAAAAATTAGGAGAAAAGGAAGATAAACTGTTGGTTAGCTTAACTGATTTGAAAAATGCTAGAACGGTTTTCCATGATTTCACTCAAAATCTATACAAACCATAAAATTGCACTAGTTTGGATGGAAAACAAAAAACGAAAATGGGACAAAATTTTTTGTAACAAACGATTATAACCCGCCCCGGATTTCCAGTAAACAAAATGTCTAGTTAACAAAAGAAAAATTCCTTAATAACAGCGTCAAATTAGTTGAATTAAAATTTATCGACATTTGCGTTTTAAAAAATTTGGCTGCTTTTAACAAACAAAAAACTATTTTCAAATAGTTTTCCGTTATGAAACTTGAAACCTCTAACCAACTCCCCTACCATGGGATCCTACCATGCTCCTGCGGAAAAGTGCAGGAGCAAACTATTCTAGAATGTTTTTGATCATTTCAAAATGTCGTTGAAAATTCCAAACCTTTCCAGAATTTTCATACACATATATCGATATTAATAGCGAAAAAATCTTGAAATATTTAATTAAGCATTACTAGCTATCTCTGAATTATTAAATTTTTGCAGCGCTTATACTTCAAAATCTTACTGTGGTTGTTGGATAGTCTCAACGAGGTTAATGAAAATGCATAAATTACTTCGAGTTATACTTCAGACACATTCATGTACATTCAACACTCAATAGCTTAAAAGTCTGAGTGTTTCATATAAACAACCGCAGTCAGAGTCAGACAGTTAACAAGTCTGTGTAAACCAAAAGATAAAAATGTACAATATATAGGCAAATTGAACTGCATAATTTCAGAACTTGAGCCAAAAATTATTCTTAAAACTTTGACTTTTTGACCAAAGACATAGAAAAAATGTTGCTCAGCATTAAAAAACGCATGGAAACTTAAACTTGGTTAGATTTTGCCTGATTATTCTTATCATGTCGTATCATTCATCAAGGTCATAAAACATCAACTTGTATCACGTTGTTCGCTAATTTTTTTAACGTAGTTTTCTCTTTGAAAATTGCTCAGCATCAAAAACTATGTTAATTGACCAGAGTTTTAAACATAAAAGATGTTCAGCTTTGAAATTGTGTCTACAAATTTATGCATTGTTCAACTTTTGTCTCATCAAAAGTAGTATGGACCATAAGGGTAATGTTGGATGTTTCATCATCTTATATCTTAATAACTATTGATTTTTTTGTACATTTGCGTTCTTCGTGTTCTGCCTCATCATATGTAAAATGACTCATCAAGATCATAACACATCAACTTATTTCTTTAAAAAAAATATTTTTTCGAACACTTTTATGAATATAAAAATTGCTCAGGATCAAAAGTGTGTCCTAAAATTTATGTGAGTCCATTGATCAAGTTTTGCCTCATTATATGCAGTATTAACAACGGGACCAGGTTACATTATCCTTATCCCAATAACTCATGGTCTCTGAACACAGGCATGAACACAAAAATTGCTCACCATTCAAAAGTTTATTTTGAAAAAATGTTCAATATTCGTGCTTTGCCTCATCATATATAGTAGTAGGTATGAGTCATCATGGTAAAAAAAAAAAACTTAATTCTCAATAGTTTTCAGTTTTTCGGCCCTTGTTATGAACATAAAGGCTGCTCAGCGTCAAAAAACTATGTCTGCGTTTTTGTGCAATTTTCAAGTTTTGCATCATCATATGTTAAATCTTTTTTAAAATAAGTAAGTATTGGGTTTTTGAACATGGGCATGAACACACAAATTGTTCAGCATCAAAATTATGTTTGAAAAACGCCCTGGTTCAGCATTGCCTCATCATATGTAGTTTGATTCTTCAAGGTCGTGTTACCTTATCTTATATCCCATTAACTGTTGATGTTTAGTCATACATTTGTCGAAATACTCGAGAATTTTTAAATATGGGAACGATCATAAAAACGAACATCAAGAAAAACGATCATAAAAATTGCTTAGCAAGAGTATACTTGGGAAAATTAAAGTATGGGTGTTCTGTTTCAACACACGTATGCCTCATCAAGATTATGTTCACTTATCTGCTATCTTTTCTAGGGACTTGAGCATAAACACATTGCCCATTGACTTAAATTTTGCTCAACATTTATAATTTTGATTGAAACAAAAAACGGGTCGGTTTTTTCATCACTTTTTGGATGACTTTTTTCGGCAACTTTACATCATTAGCATTTTAAAATACTACTACTTTTCGACCATGACAATGAAAAAAAAACATACAGTGTTTTGATAATTATGGTTAGAAAATTTTACAAACTTGGTTTTTTGGGTAATTAAAATGGTTACTCATTAAGTCTATAATACATCATGTGATAGCTCATTTTTTTTGTTTGACCAAACCATTAAAAATCAAAATTGCTCAGCTTCAAAAACTATAAGAAAAACAGTGTGCATTAATCATTTTTTGTATCATCTTATAACGTATAACTCGTCAAGGTCATGTGGAGTTAAAAGTTATTGCAGTTGTCTATTAATTTTTTAAGCCTTAGCAAATTAACTTTTGTGCTATTTCAAGAAACATAATTCTTGTCTACAAAAATATGAGAAATGAACATTTTGAGACAAGGAAATTTAGTCCTTACCTCATTGATTACCGATTTTCAACTTTGTTTACTGCCGATGTTTACTGCTCCCTCATGTTCGTGTTCCCCTGATTAACTCGGCTTCTTTTGGCCGTTCTCTTGCCTCCAGTCCACATGGCATCGGAGTCTTCGTTCCAATTTAACGCTCGACCAGTATTTTGTTTCCTTGTTGTCGGCTTCACAGCTCCCTGCTTTTCGCGTAGTTTTTTTTTCAGTTTTATGCCGCAGTCGTGCGGTTCCGGAATAATTGCCGGTAGGGATTGTTTGGGAGAATACTCTCGCTTTTCTGCCACGCCACTTTTTCTCAGTACAGAATCATAATCTAGTGTCACAGTATTTTTACATTTCTTCTTGATTTTTTTTATCTATAAGTCTATACATCTTGTTTCTATCGTCAGTCCTTTGGAACAACAGTTCGTCCTTCTGATTGGCGTTTTAGTTGAGTCTTTGGAGCCAGCCAGTACGCCATCGTGGCCCAGTTGTTCTACCTTTCTGTTCACTAAATGCTCCTCTGTGACCTTCTGTGGGTGGTTAACTTATTTCACATCGTACTCTTTGTCAGACCTTCCTTTCCAGTCGGTCTGATTGGGGCGTGGCATTTGGTCAGTACGTGGGTCGTCGCTATCTAAACAGACAGACATTTGTCGCAACATTTTGTCCTAATTAGGATTTTTTAGTGATTCAGTTTCTATAATTTCCTTCGCACCGTTTTAGCATCCCGGCCGCAAAGATTTCTGATTGAAAAAATCATAAAATAGCGTTTGACTAAATCTAAGGGCGCTACTGTGTCCCTACCTCTTTGCGTACGGTAAAACAAAATTTTCCAGCTCATGATAGTCCGCTATTCACAGCTGTAGCTCTGTGAACAATTACCGGAGAGTATATAAGTTCATTTGTTTCGGTGTTACAAAAAGCTTTAAATGGCTTTGACTTGAAGCTGAACTTTTGGTTTAAATAAAATTTTCGCGGTACGCGATGATTTGATATGTAGATTTGATATGATTTCATCCAAATCAATATGATTATAATAGCCGTGGGCCAGCGTGAGAATCTTTCCAAAGCTACGAAAACGTTTTTTCTGATTCATTCAAATATTTGTTTGGGCTTCAAATTTCGATTTGTAGGCATTCGTTTTGTTTTCTTGGTTCAAATTCTTTTCCTATGTCATCTTTAGCGTATTTAGGTTCTAAGCTTCTACATGCGGTTGTACCGAGCCGGCAACCGTCGGCGGCGGCCACCAAGCTCAGGCGGATGTACGGGAACCACACGTGTTTTACCGCATTGATTGTGTTCCTTTTTCTGTGATGGTAACTATGATTTCTATTCACAATTAGTTTTTGTTAAGTAATGCGAATGACGACAGGCTCGTCCATCCACAGACAGTGTTCCCTGACATGTAAGTCGCTTTTATGTTGCCACGATAATCACCCGTAGTTCATACCTTCGTTTCCAGATTTTGTTCCTAGGCAAAAATCTTGTCTTGGATAGCTAGCGTTTGCAGACTTCCCTTGTAATAGGCTCTATCCGCTTGAGGCTGAAAAATGCAGGCAGTCACTCGGCTTTCTTGACCTTCTTTGGCACCCAATACCCCGTTGGTAGTGATCACCGTGCTGGTTTTTGCATCACTAGTTCCAATTATTATTATCTCCAGCTTCTCGTCAAAGACTTCTATAACCGAGCTGCTCCCGCTTGCAACTTCTGGATATCGAGAGAAATTTTTGTTGAGCTTCTTTAGATTAAGTTCATTTTCTAAGGAAATGAAATTTTGTAGTTTGAACTGTTTCACTTTATTATCACTCCAACTACTTTCTCGTTTTTGCGGTCATTGCATTCCGATATGCACCTTCTGATTGGTCAATGTTTTTGTGCATGATTTTCCGGCCTCAGGGCAAAATTTTAGCCCTGTATTGGCATAATGCATACTGATTGGATGAATTATCCATCCCCTTGATTGGGGCGGTTTGTGTCTTCCGGTTTTTTTACGAGTGCCGTAACAGAGGGGCCAATGGATAAAATCAAATAATGTTAAATTATTGTCGTAAAAGCTAACGAGCGATGCTCACCCAACGGGAAGCCTGGAAGAGTAGTCTGCAATTCTATTTTTGCACCCATCAAGTAACGTGTGTCAAAATCAAATAGAAAAAATTGGTCTATCTATCGGGTAAGCCGACTGAAGATCGTTTTTTCTTTTTGTTATTCCGATTCATTATTGTTACCAGCGCTTTGTGGTCCTCTAATTTCTACCAAATACCTAAATTTAAAAACAACCGACCAAATTGAATGTTTATTGGACATATGAGTGAACATCAAAAAGTTTTAACTCGACGATGTTTCCGACTGATTTTTGGGACTTTTGAATGCTTCCTGGCATTTAGCTGTCCAGAAAAAATCGTTTTTTTTTGCTGAGCAAGGGACGTAAGTGCGCCCAAGATTCAGCCGACGGTGTTAATTACTTGTGAACACTATGGATTCAATCCCTGAGTTATTTCAAATGTGAAAGTGTTCTTGGTGGTTTCAACTTACCAATTGACCCCGTTTTTTGATCCAATGGCGTGAAAACCGAACTTGTGTTGTTTCTGAGATTCCGTTTTTTGAACCAACGGTATGAAGTTAAACGTTGTGATGTTGGGGGCCATAAACTCTTCATCTAGCTTTTTCAAATTTTCTTTACGAGCGCGATGCGTTCAATTTTGTATACTTTTGATCCATCCCGTGTTGAATATCCGCAGCTATTGTCGTAAGAGCATAGAACCCCGTTTTAAATATGTACACACCCGTGGTTTTTACCCAAACAAAAGAAAAGACGAAATGCCTGGTGGTCTCGAATTTTGATAGCAGTTGACCGTACGCGTAATTTATATCCATAATCTGAAAATTATCTCAACGGTTTCTTTTCTTATCGTTTGCCCAGCAATGTCCAGGTTTTCCTCGATAATTGGCATCTGGTATTTATTCGTTTAATCCTGCCTACTCAATTCTCTGAATTTCACAGCCAAGTTCACTGAGCCGTCTCTCTTGGCTGTTATAACTGATAATTGATGATACAAGATATATATCTGAGAACTCCTAAAAAGTTTTCTATGTGATTTTTTTAATCAACTTATCATTCTCTTTATCCACATTTTCTTGGAGCGTGAACGGTACTTGCCTGCTGTTTTGTTCTACTGGCATTATATTTTAAAAAAATTCGGCTTCAAACTAATAACTAGGTATGCGCCCGAACCTGCTAAAAAAGTTACTGAATTGCTTACTGAAGTGCTCCTGGAAGTCATTCAGCGGCTCTTTTTTGTTGGCTGGTTCTGAATGCCCTTGGATGTTCTTTAACTCCTCTTCTACTGTCGCTTGGACCAGCCTAAGTCCCAGTGCTGAATTATAGTCCCTCCCAAGGATTGATTGGCTGCATCCCCCGACTATTGATTACCGCTTCAGTCGTAGATTCGCCTTCATCGTCTCAGTGGATTGTTCTCTTAATCCCGAAACGGATTGTCTTCCGGACTCATTGGCGTCAGCTGTCTCTTTGTGCACTCAAGGTACGTAAGATATCTTTAATCTTCAAAAGGATGTCGGCAAATAGCTATCAATCCACGCTTGGATTGTTTTTCAATGATCTTTAAGGCCAGTATCGCCCCTGCTAATTTCAGTTTTCCTTTTTATCGACATAACACTAGATACTCATTCGAGCTATGGTAGTCCTAATCGTTGGGTCCTCCCTGGGTTCTGTTCTCCAACTCCTTTGGACTGTTGTGTTGCGGCGATATGTCATCGTGCTCAAGAAAATTGTTCCCATAGGCGTCATCACCGTGAATAAGAACCACCCGGCCTCTTGCGGCGGCTTTCCGTCCTCGACACCTTTGCTCATAGTGTCCAATTTTCTTTAAAAAAGTTAACGCACCTTTCTTTTCCTGGTATTTTCCAATTTTGTTGGTCGTGAAAGCACTCTGATAGGAATTGAAGCATCTTCGAGCGATGCGTTCCTTTTTCGAATTCCTCCTCAGAAGCGTCCAGCAACCTCGGTTATCATATGTTTCTAAGATTCAAATTCGTCTTCCTGTTATGCACTACGTCCTGTCCCGCTTTCCCAGACACAAACATAAACTCGAAACGAGGTTTAACTACGCCTCAATCCGTTTTTTTTTTTTCAAATACAATCTAAGATAACGACGCAACTTGAGTTGCAATCAACGTTTCAACGTGATAAAAAGATGAAGAGTGAAGGCGTGTTTTGCTGTTACTCCCAGGTAAAATGGGTTATCCAATGCTGCCACAACAATGCAACCTCGGTGCACTTATTTGATAAGAAAAGACCTAAAACTCAAAACCTACTAAAAATTACTTTAAAATCATTTCAAACTGAATCTTTTTCTAATGAAATTATTGGCTCTGAAAAATAACATTAGAAGTTATAAAGAAGCTACAATCACTTGTAATTCAGAACACACTAAAATTGTCTAGACCTACTAATTTTTGTATCTTATCACGCAAAATTTATCAACAATAAAATTTTTGCGTAAACGTTTACCTTAAAAGTTTTTGTTCTGATGGCAAAGGCTGAAAAATCAGGGCAAGTTTGAAAGAAGGATATTTATTTTTTTCAGCATTAGCTATTGCCCTTATGCCGAAAAGTTTTCAGACAATTGAGCTAAAATTTCTCAATTTTCACCGCTTTAAAATTTTTCAGCTTTAAAAGTTTTTTGACATTGAGGTTTTTATTATTGAGGCACTGAGATTGTAATAATAAATTGATTTTTTAGTTAATTTGTCTTACTTTTGAATTTAAATATTTTTCGAGATTAATGCGACAAAACAAAAACATGTTTCCGATATGCTGCTGGACTTCCCTAATTGTGTATCCAACCTCTTTTTTTTGCATTTTCTGAAAATATAATAATGATAAGTATTCAAAAAACTTTGAATGGACAGAAAAAAGTTGATAAATAAAAATAAAAGTTTTGATACCATAAAACTGAAATTTATAATTTTTGAACAAGCAACCAAAAGTCAGCCTCTGGGCTCAACAAATAAATGCCAAAAAACAGCAAACATTTTTTTCTACTTCATTCCTATGACAGAATTAAAAAAATTTTCGTATAGAGCTCAAACCATGGCGCAATATTTTTGTATCCATCATTTTGTAGGTAACCTCTACCATTTTTTTGCAACATAAGGCTTTTGGTGATATACAGAAATTGCACAAGGTCAAATTGCACCCTTAAGTTTTGGAATAGCAACATTTTTTTAAATCTATCAAAAGCCTATGTGATGCCAGACGTCTCAGTTTTTTTCTGATGCCAGACGTCATATTGGTCGCAGAAACGAGGAAACGTGTCTTATCAACGTGCTTTAGGAGGTTTCACGCAGGCTTTTGATAGGTTAAAAAACTTTGATAGGTTATTTGCTAGTCTGAAATTTTAGAAACATCGATTTTTGACATTGTACAATTTCTGTTCATCACAACGTTTCATCCGTTGCAAAAAAACTTAATGAAGGTTAATTTCAGTATGATGCATACAAAAACATTACACTTGTGCTGTGTGCTCAAAAACAATAAGGCTAGTCTAAAGTATTGGAAATGTTTGATTTTGGACAATATGCAATTATTTTAACCACAATATTTCACTTTTTGCAAAAAATTGAAAAACATAGTTCAATATAAAGACAGGAAACTATAATTTCAAAAATATAGAATCTTATGTTCAGAGATTGTTCACCAATTCAGCGGAAACAATGCAGAAACTAAACAATCGCCATTTTTGCAAGTCTTGCCTTTTAATTCTAAAACAAATTAAATGATCCGCCTTTGATATTGCCAAAAGAGACGCAATGGCATTGAAACTTAAAAAGAAGTAGATTGAATCAATTGATAATGATTGTGATTTTTTCATGAACATGATCTTATAACTCTGTTTAGAAAGCATTGTTCTTTCAGATTAGGTTGTATACATAAATGGGTAAAAACTGTGTCCAACCACTTTTTCTTTTCGAAATAAACACCATAACTTGATCGTTGTCAGACAAAATCTTTTTATTGACCTTCAGAAGCAGAATATGTTGAAAAAAAATTGTTTTAAAAATGAAAATTCATATTTTTGAGGAGGCAGTTTCTGATCAGTTTCAGTCCGTTTTTTGCTGTTTTTTTTTAAATTATCGTTCATTTTTTGCCCTCAACGTACATTGGGCTTCACAATCGAACCATTTGTTTTCATTGAGTTTAGCAATCAGCTAAATTTTAGGTAACGAGAAATGTGCTTTTAAATAAACCAATGTCAAAAGGGTTGTAAACGATGAAAAATATTGAAGAACTAAAAACTCAAAGATCTTAGCTCATTTATTTATGAAATTTTTTTGGCATACAGACAATAACTACGACTGAATAAAAAAAGTTCTTTCAAACTTCACTACGAAATATTGCATCGGAAATATAGGATCATTTCAATTTGTACCCAAAAATCTTGCTTGTTGCTAAACTTTGCCTTACATTGTACAACGGCGTAGAAATCTAAAAACTTCTAATGAATGATTTTTGATCATAAGAAAAAGTTGTGCAAGTAAAAATCTCGTTCACTCAAATCAATCAAAATGAGATTATTTTGAACAAAACGTAATAACGGTTTGTGATAACAAGTTTAATAACAAACTAACTAAATCTAAGAATTCTCTTCTTGTGTATAAAAAATAAACAGTTACATAAGTAAATATTATGAATATTATGGGATTAATTCTGTGAAAAGTTTTTAGTTGCAGTTGAGCTCAAAATTTCTGATTTACGAGTGTTTTTGTAGCGCTAAGTTTTTTTAAAAAAATTTCAAAGTCAAAACAATTGTACAAAAATGTTTACTTCGAACTAAATTTAAATTGAATTTAGTATAATTGGATTTGGCTATTTTTAATAGCCACAACGAACAATATCAATTGAAACAATCAGTTAAGACAATCAAAGAGAAACAAAGTTGATTGTTGTGAAAATTTTTTGTTTGCTTTTTGAAGTTAAACCCACAGTCAAGTAATGATCGAAAAATTAAACTATTCATAAAAAACACTGCTCTTGAAACAAACACTATAGTTTAACAATTGTCAGAGAAGTAATTTCATTTGCTGAAAAAAAAAGTTATCTATAAGTAGCTTTTGTTGTTTTGGGATGTCACGATCTGATCACTGTCGTGTTTTTGTTATCTTGTTTTCTCAAATTGTTGTGCGCTTGACAATCAAAATTTTCGTTTTCATTTATTTAACTATCAGTTAAAATTAAGGTAAATGGATAAATGTCTATAAAATCCTCAATGACAACAAGGTAGTTAATTTTGATAAAGTTTGAAGCACTGGAAATTTAATATTTTGCCTCAATTAATAATAAAAACAGCTTCTGCTGAAAAAAATTAAACTTTTTTCCCCAACATGCCCTGTTTTTTCAGCCTTTGGCATCAAGGTCAACATGTACGCAAAAGTCTTCATTCTTGATAAGTTTGCATTATAAGATACAACAAGGTAAAAGTCTAGACAACTTTGCTCTATCTTTTTTGATCAAATTAAAAAGATATGCAAATATGAAACTCGTTGATACATTTCAGTCACGATCAAAACAACCTGATTACAGTTCGTTACCACATGGCTATTTTCTTAAATATCTATATAAAATTTAAAGGTAAATCAAATTTAGGATTTTTTTGTCTCAGATGAAATCTGAAAGCCTTAAAATCAGTTATAAATGATAACTTTTGTGATATACGGTCAATTTGAAACAAAAATAAGTTCGTAAAAACTCGGTTAATAAACGTTGTGAGCTTCGGAACCGGAATGTTTTTTAATGTCAATATGTACGCAAAATTAATGATTGATGATAATTTTGACTTACATGATAAACAGTGTAAAAATCCTAGCAACTTTAATCTATCTAATTTTATCATACTAATAAGATGCGAAAGTAAGTCAAAATAAAAATAACCTGACAAAAGCGTGATTGCGGTTTGTGATAACAAGTTCAGTTTCAGGTTAACAGATTCCAAGAATTCTCTTTTTTATTAAAAAAGAATCAGTCATATATGTAAATTTTATCGATACTGCCAGAAAAATCTGAGGAAAAGCTATTGGTTCCAGTTGAAAGTTGAATCTTCACCGTGTTTTGAATTACAATTGGTTCTAGCTCTTAATTCTTTTCTTTTTTTTCAAAATCAAAATAAATATTTTTTAAATTTGTTAATTTGAGACAAATTTGATATAATTTTAGTTTATTGCATTTTAGTTACTATTACTACCCACGATGTATAACTTTTTCAGAATAAACGGGAAAAAAACGAAGAATATTTTTATTTGTGTGCGATTTTTAAATTTGAAACAAAAATAAGTTCGTAAAAACTCGGTTAATAAACGTTGTGAGCTTCGGAACCGGAATGTTTTTTAATGTCAATATGTACGCAAAATTAATGATTGATGATAATTTTGACTTACATGATAAACAGTGTAAAAATCCTAGCAACTTTAATCTATCTAATTTTATCATACTAATAAGATGCGAAAGTAAGTCAAAATAAAAATAACCTGACAAAAGCGTGATTGCGGTTTGTGATAACAAGTTCAGTTTCAGGTTAACAGATTCCAAGAATTCTCTTTTTTATTAAAAAAGAATCAGTCATATATGTAAATTTTATCGATACTGCCAGAAAAATCTGAGGAAAAGCTATTGGTTCCAGTTGAAAGTTGAATCTTCACCGTGTTTTGAATTACAATTGGTTCTAGCTCTTAATTCTTTTCTTTTTTTTCAAAATCAAAATATATATTTTTTAAATTTGTTAATTTGAGACAAATTTGATATAATTTTGGTTTATTGCATTTTAGTTACTATTACTACCCACGATGTATAACTTTTTCAGAATAAACGAAAAAAAAACAAAGTATATTTTTATTTTTGTGCGATTTTTAAATTACATCCACAGTCAAATAACGAAAGAAAATTGATACTTTTTTATTAAGAAATGCTGTTTTCGAAATAAACGCCATAATGTAACCGTTGCCAGAATAGCTCATCAGCTTGATCATCAGAAACAAGGTATTTTGCTGAAAAGTTTTTGTATATAACAAGTTTTCTTGATTTTCGTTCTTTTCTTTTTTCTTTGCTATTAGTTCAGGCTGGAATGTTTTCTAATTTCTTCTCGACGTATTTTTCGCTTCACTATCAAATCACTTGTTTTCAGTTGAATTTAATTGTCCGAAAAGTGCTTATAAAAACCTCAGTGTCAAAAAGATGGTTAGTGTTGAAAAAGATTAAAGGGTTGAAAGCTCAAAGCTAAAGGCTTAATTAGATGTGAGTTTTTTTTGATATACGAACAAAAATTTAATCTGAAAAAAACCTTCCTTTCAAATTTTCTTCTTCGAAATGTTTCAGTCTTCTGCATCGGAATGTTTTTTTTTAAGATCAACTTGTAGGCAAAAATCTTAACTTTTGAAGAATTCTGCCTTACTTGTTACTACAAGGTAAAGGCCTAAACAAATTAATCCATCTGTTCTGACCATTCTAATGACATCTGCGAGTAAAAAACTCGTTTAAACCTTTCAATCAAAATGAGAACCTCCTGACCACCAAATTTAAGAATGTTCACCAAATCTAAGAAATCTATTTCTCATAAAAATCAAAGAAACAGGTATATATCTAAATGTTATGGATTTTGTGAAAAAAATTCCATAAAAAATCATATTACTTGCAGGTGAAGGCAGAAGTGTCTGTGTGTTCTGAATTACAAGTGATTTTATCTCTTATTTCTCTTTTTTTTCAAATTTGAAACAATTTTGCAAAGATTTGTTTTAATTTGTTTTCTTTTGTTTAATATAAACAACAATAAGATCACTTTTGGCAAAACCATTTAATGTTATATTAAATAAAAATTATTTTTTGTGCAATATTTTTGCTTTAGATTCTGAAGTTAGATCCACAGTCAAACAACGATAGAAAATTGAAACCATTAAAAAAATTTTGCAGAATTCGGTTCCAAAGTTCGAATTTAATTTCAATCTAATAAAAAAAAGAAATTAGGAAAAAGCTCTGAAAACTTTGAAATAGTTATATTTCGCATTGTTGTACTTTTTCTGAAAATACAATTGTGTGTCACCTAATCTGATACTATGAACCTAATCTTGTTTGCTGTGTTTTCATTTTTTCACTGCCGCTAATTCTGGCTCATTTGAAGTATTTTGAAGAAGTTTAACAAAACTGTGCCCAAAGACTTTCATTCTGAAATTAGAAATTTTAAGTAAAAAATAACTTTTTGTGAACTAAAGAATTTCTAAGTAATTTCTGTTTAAAAAAAACAATATAATACTAAGAACGCATGCTAGTTATTTGGTGTTTAATTAGTCATTTTCTTTCCTGATCGGTTTTTCGATAAAAATTTATTTTGCTGTTAGTGTTTATAAAAAACAATTCAGGAACGTTCTAAGACAAAATCTTGATTTCAAACTTGCTTATCATTTTTATGCAAAACTCCAATTTTTCAAAAGAGATCTCCAAGGGCGCTTTTTTTAATCAGTTGGAACTAAATAACTTCGACTCTGATCCGGTTGCAGAACTTATCAGACAGAAAGATAAACTCAAAAAATTAATCAAAATTAATAAAGAGAACTTTCCCAAACATACTGAATGATACTTTTGTCAATTAGCGAAAAAAAGTTTCTTCATTTTACAAATTTAAAGTTCAGCTGTTTGCACATATAGCTGTTTAAATTGCATTAAAAAAACTGCTTTGTTCGGACCGGTGTTACTAACTTTAGTTCAGATAAACAAGCTCATAATGCTGCTCGCTTCAAGCCGTAAAAGAGATCATACTTCAGAGTCAATTTCAGACTCACCATTTACCCAGTTCTTTTTCATGAGAGCTGATGCTTTGATTTAGTAGTGTGTTATTGTTTTTTTTTGGTTACATACTGTTTGCTTTTCTTCCGCATGATGTTAAAGCCCAGAGTAAATTCGGAAGCTTACACTCTGGTTGTTTTTTTATTACTGTCCAAAATCTAATAATAGCTTTTTTTGTTTAGTTACGCCAGAAATTGTTATTGATTCATGTATTCTGATGCTTTGTACTGTTTTAGTGAATCTGGTTTTTAGTTTCGTTCTAAGTGGAAGCATAAATAGCATTTTAGTCTTTGGGTTTATGTTTTTCTTGAAAAATGATTCTTTGTTTTGGTAGTGCGATATAATTTTTTCATTCTTAATTTCTTTTTCCGCATTATAGTCATAGTGGTTCTTGGTTTTGTTCTTAGTCGAAGCATAAATTGCAGTTTTTTTAGCAGACCTCAAGTGTTTTTTATGTTTTAACAATTTTTGTCGCTTTTTAGCCATTTCAAATTCAATATCTACAACTAAAGCTGATTTCTAAAAATCAGGCAAGAATTGTCTTCTCACAATGCGTAAAATTATAACTTCTGGATAAAAGTCGGTGTACTGCACACATCTTTAACCTGAGCTAAAGTTGAATCAAAGTTAAATAGGAAGAAATAATAATTTAGGATCTTGACAGTAGTTTTTGTGAGCAATTGACAGTACTGATTGAGTTTTTATTTTCAGATGATATCGTAATTAACTTCATCAAAAAAAATTATTCAACGGATCTCGTCAGTTTAATTTGCTTTTCTGAGTTTTGATACTGTGTCAATTGTAAAAATATCAGTTTTTTTTAACGAAACAGGAGAACACTGGATTTTAAAAAAATTCTAACTTCGTAATGACTGCTTGGGTTTCTCAGACTTTTCACTTATTTTCTAAATTCAATGAAATTTTAAATGATTATAGTCTCTTTGAAATTTCATCCTGGTTTTTGGAGTGTGTGTTTAAACATATTTAATTTCAGTATTTATACGTTCTTATCAATTAAGGAAAAATTGTACGCTCAGTTTCGTTTTTCTTTTGTTTCTGGTTGCAACAAGGTTGAACTTCCTAACTAAAAAGAAAACATGAAATTCACAGTTGCAAAGCTCAACACAGTCATTTCATCTTTTCTTTTCATTGGCATTTTCATTGGGTTTGGTTTCATGTTGTTTAACTTTAAGTGTTGTTTTGTTATAACTTTAAGCAAAAAAAAAATGAGTCACATTTCAAAGAAGAAACACAGGAATTAAAAATCATAGCCTATCGATTTCAAATTTCATTAGGTCAGAAAAACACGAATGGAACATTTGTTACTTCGTTCTAACTTTTAACTAGTGTTTAATTGCAAGTTGATTTCGAAAAAATGTTGTAAAATTCAACAATGTTCTGTTCATTTTTGTGTCCGATTACTTTTCATCAAGGGTAACATCAAATTTTGTAGATTGATAGCTTTAAATTTTAGCCCCTGTAATACTGAAAAATCAATTAATTTTTTCTACTTTGTAACTTTTGGGAAATCTATCTAGTCTCATTTAAATTGATTTAAATTAAAATTAATCCAGTTTCCAATCACCCAATTGACTTTTTAATAAAATTGCATTCTTAAGTTGATGATTGTTGACAAAAACATCTCAAATGGCTTCTGAGATAAAATTTTTCTTGATCATGTTCGTTTGATCTCTAGTGAAAAATTCAAAAAAGCAGACATGTTTTTCTTCAACTTAAGTAGAACTTTCAATTCTTAATGAAGTAAAGACTTAGTTTTTCATCTCAAAATGCTCCTTTTCAGTGCCGATCAAAAATTTTTCCGTATTTTTGTTAGAATGATTTTTGGTCAAATGCAAAGAAGATAAATTGGTTAGGCTCAAACAATCCATGGACAATGTAAAATCAATTACCTCCACTTGACTTCGATGAGTCGTACTTAGTAAGATGATATATTTCATTGGTTCGGTCAAAAATTTAGAAAAACTGACATACTAAACAGTTTAACATAAACTCAATGAGTCATTACTTTTTCGTACACATGAAAGACCAATTTTGTAACTTTTCGTAAGCATGCTATTCTTTGCCATATAAACTTCTACTGATTATCGATGTTAAAATCAGTAGTTATTGAAAAGTAAATCAAATAAGTAGAACTAGGTAAGTCATATCAATTAAGTGACGCGGAAACTGACCAACTGGTTTCTATATCAAAACTTCAATTTTGAGCAAGTTTTAAGTTTAGGTACTTATGTTCAAAATTCCTTTATAATACATGTGATGAGTTAACATAACGTTGATGAGAGACAAACTACTCATAATCTACATTTTCATAGGCATGGTTTTTTTGCTGAGCTATTTTTATGAGCAATTGCCTTCCAATAACAAGAAAACCTTAGGAAACAAGATGATGTAAGCCAACTTGATGAGTCATACTAAAAATATTCGGGCAAAATTTAAACAATGCATACCTTTTGGAAACTACATTTGACGAGGCAAAACTCGAGACATGCACATTTTTAAACAAAGTTTTTGACAGGTAGTAGTGTCTGTGTTCATGTTCGTGATCAAAAATTCAGTGGTAAAAAATATATGTTGATCAAACATAAACCTGATGATTGATATTACATATGATGAGGCAATACTTGAACACTGTATAGTTTTTTAGACACAGTTCCTGATGCTGATGACTTTTCTGTTCATAACTGGAGCCAAAAATTAACAAGACTGCTCGTATCGGGGGCGGAGCCCTGAAGGTTCCGACTGCCTTTTAAGGTTTATGGAGCAGTAATAACATTAAACAATTCAATGAAATAAAACAAAAAGAAAATTTTTTTTTCTAAAATTTGAAATTTTTTATGAAAATCATCACCCCACACGCCATCTAAAAAACAAAAGGATAGATTTCGCTCCTTGTAACAAATCACTTATGGCAAATAAGCTTCTTTTAACCAATTTGGAACGATTTCTAAGATGGATTAAATCTCGCTGAAGCGTTAATAGCGCGAAATATATCGCGCGTTAATTGTCCGAAATTGGCCAAAATGGCAATCTTTAAACCCCCATAACTTTACGAAAAAAGATCACAGGTGAAATATCTTTTCAAGTTTGAGCTCAGGACAACAATACCTTTCGAATGATATAAAAAACTTCCGTCAAAAAGGGCTAGTTAAAAAGTCGAAATTTGTCTGAAGAAAAAAACCCACCCCGAGCACAAATATTCCGTTACTTTCGTATCGAAAGTCGGAACAACAATTACAGGAAATAAGTAGTTGTTTATTAGCCTTGATGAGTCATACTTACAGAAATGAGGCAGCAGCATTCTAACCAATTATAGTTCCGAGTAAGTTTCAGCGCGTTCTTTTTATGCTGATTTACTTTTATCTTCATGCTTTTTGGTCAAACTATTTTTTGGCTCATATTATAAAACTATGCAGTACAAATTACACGTACTCTGTACATCCTAGTTTCTTGGTATATAATTATAGATTTATTACTTGTCTGACTTTGCCTAGGGTTTTTTTTTCTTAAACACTCAGGTAATTAAGCTATTGAGTGTTCAATGTACATCCATGTTTATGAAGTATATTTCAAAAAACTTTATGCAATTGAATTTACTTCGTTGAAACTATTCAACAACCACAGGTAAGAATTAGGGTTAATTAGGGTTAAACACTGCAAAAAAACTTAATAGTTCAGAGGTAGGAAGTGATCTTGAATTAAATATGTTAAAATTTTGGTGCTTTTTTTATATCAATATACGTGTATGAATGTTCTGGAACAATCCATAATTTTTACTCCTGCTTTTTTCTGCGCACTGCTCAGCCCTTCCTTCCAACAGCGTTACTTGTACGCCAAACACTACTACATTCAGTAACTTTTTTAGCAATTTTTTGCAGAAGTTTTTTTGCACAAAATTTAAACGCAAAAAATGTGGTTTGGCCTTGTAGAGATTGCGTTCTCCTGAAAAAAAGACTAAACATTTTAGTGCAAATTCTGTTCGCTTCCTACTTATGTTCACACGATAGTTCTTCCAGCTGTGTTCCATCTCTCTTCTATTCTATGTTCTGGATTTCTATATTGGAGAACTTGGCATTGCTTGCGAGGAATGAAACAATTGGATCGAAAAGAACTCTTGTCAAAAACATTTGCAATTTTGTGGATTTCTTGGGTTCTGTTAGTAACACCCGATATTTTGAAGGAAGCAATCACTGGCTCCACGAGTGACGAACGTCTCAATATTGGAGCAGCTTACACTGGTTCATTTCAACAATTCATGGACGAGTTTTTCATAAAGAAAGAGCAGTTCGAAGCACTTGACTATGAATGGAATTCAATCTCTTTGACTCATGCAACTATGATATTGGCTATCAAAGCGTCCCTGCGAACCGTGAAGATCTCATTTGGATTTGTAAATTCTATCATTCTGATAGTTCTCATGAAACCCTTTCATGAACCAATTATCAGATTGATTCAGCGACTTTCCAATATTGCAAAAACAGTCAGAAGCAAAGTGGCTTCAACTAATTCAAACTAGCGCAAGTCAAAAACAAACTTAAACAGCCATCAGAAATAAAATTTCAACCTTTTCCTTATATCCACATTCTAAAAACTGAACAAAACAAGTCATTCTTTGATTAAATGGTTTTGCATTCATAAATGATCCACTAGTAGCAACATAAGGCTCATTAAAATTGAGTCGAGACTCAACAACCTTGGAAACATGAAAAAACGGAGCCAACTAATTTGTTAAAATTATTTTAGATTGAACTTCCTCACTAATAGACAAAAAATACCATAAAACTCTAAACATAGTGCCATTTTACGATAAATTTAGTTTGCAGTTTGTCAAAGATAATTTTTGGGTACATGAGAAAAATCATTACGAGGCCAAACTGTGCATTTTGCGAACTGTAAGCGGATTCTGCATCAAGGACGCTCCCTTTGATCTTCTTTGTTCTTTAATTTCCTTTGATCGCTCCGACAAAATTTTAACATGTTTAATGACTTGTTTCTGAAATCTAAGAACATACAGACACCAAATTGTGCGCCTATCCAGTGCACAGTTTGGCGTCGTAATAAAGAATACTTGAGATTGAACATTAAAAATGTCACTCTAGTTTACTAAACTTGCTTTTTACCGAAGATATAGTAAACTTGCTTTTTTATTTCGCTAATCTTCAATTTTTGTATGGAGTGCTGCTGATCAGTCCTGATATAATAGTGGTGTTTTGTTTGGGTAGTGTCGTTTCAGGTTATTAATTTCAGAAAACTAGAGTGACATTTTCAATATTCAATCTCAATTTTTTTTCTCATGTACCCAAAAATTATCTTTGACAAACTGCAAACTAAAACAATTGTAACATGACACTATAATGAAAATTTATAACACCAGACTTTTAGTGCCTTTTTACGATTTTTTTTTAGTTTGCAGATTGTCAAAGATTATTTTTGGGTGCATGAGAGAAAGAAATTTTGAGATTGAACAAAAAATTGTTCGCCCTAGTTTTCTGATAATAACAAACTGAAACGATATTACCAAAACAAATACTAACCTTGCTTTCTTATTTTGCTAATTTTAAATTTTTGTATGGAGTTCTGGTGCTCAGTCCTGATATCATAGTGGTGCTTTGTTTTGATAGTATCGTTTCAATTTTGATGTTCAATCTCAAAATTTCTTCATCACGAGACCAAACTGTGCTCTGGATAGGCGTACAGTTTTGTGCCTGTATGTTCCTGGATTCCAGAAACAAATCTTTAAAATGTCAAGTTTTTGACGGTACGATCAAGGAAACGAAAGAACAAAAGAAGAACAAGAGAACAACATTGCTGCGGAATCCGCTGAAATGTACAAGATACACAGTTTGGTCTCGAAATGTAATTATATGAAAAAGTATACTTATATTGATTTAAAAATTTGATTTCGTGTTAATAAGAGGAGGTTGTCGTAAGAGAGTTCATGAGACGGTGATTATAAGGAACCCAGGAAAAATAGATGACAATTGACGATAAATGAGAGATTGAGAACGGAATACGGATAACAAGATAAAAGTTACGGTAAGCTTGATAAAAACTGAAATATTGATTTGTAGTGATTTTTTTTTATAAGAAACACGATTTAAAGTTTGAATACAATAGCACTGCGAGTGGTATATGTCCGATAAATTCATCCCGAGGGGTGATAATACCCATGTAATAATTGAGTTATGGGAATAGGTTTTCCATGTAATAATATAGGTTATAAATTTTGTATGGCAAGTTTCAGATGGTAACTTTTTTGTTGGAAATAGTTTACAGTAAAAAAAAACTTAATTTAGTATACAAATAAATTAATCATCTTTTTAAAATGTTAGATTTTTTTAAAATTCTATCACCTTCAACTTCACCTTCGCTTTTTTTTAAAAAAAATTTGTTGTTGATCATTTCGAAGTGTCTTTTGGTTGACTTTCAATTCACTGCCTCATCCAATACGTGTAGATAAAAGGCCATCGTCCAGATTCTAGAATTTTCCAATGTTTATTTGTTCAGTCTTTTACAGTTAAACTTATAGGTTTGTTTTTTAGTATCGTAACAGCAATATCGTTCACTGTGGAGAACTCTTCCTTTAACGATCTTGGTTTTCTCTTGTGACATTTTTTTGTTTGGAGCAACAATTACGGTGAAAAAAGCTGTCTTACAAGTCTGCTCTAAAATTTTCACGGTAATCTATTCTGCTTTTCTGTGCATTCTGTTCTCTTGCTAGTAATAACACAAACAAAAGTTTTTTATTTTGCCAAAGCCAAATAGAGAGAAATTGTGTCCATTTTGCGCTCTCCAATTTTGTTATAACCTCGAACTTCATAAAAAATTACAATTTAGCTCCAGCAACCTCAGTAGATATCTTTTTACGATCTTTTTAATGAAAGTTACTATAAATAATCTTTCATTTATCGGTTCTTGAAGCTCTATATTAAATTTGGCAAGCTGCAATTCACACAAGTCGTTCGCCACAACTTTGAATCTCTTGAAGAACTAATTGTTGATAGCTTTGTAGTTTTTTGTCACCAGGAGACTTTGTCATTGTTTGTTTTGACCTGCACGTTATTTGATAACAAATTCAAAACAATCTCAAAAAAAAACTTTTGACTACCAAGTCACATGAGGGATTCTCATCGCCTGATCACCTAGCCTCAATTGTTGAACATTTTTTTCTTGTGTGTTTTGATAAAATCGATAAGTTTTTTTAACCATATAGAATAAGTTCTAAACAAAAGTGAGTGTGTAATTAAAGTTCCCTCGGTGAAATTAGGTTCGATATCAACTTTGTATCAAAAAAATTCTTCTTTGCAAATGTTTTCAAATACTCGTTTCTTGTAGCCTCGATATATTTTTTAAAAAAGTGGAAAACTTAAGAAGTTACATCTAAGTTTATGTGGAACAATGAGATCGCTTTGCACGTAGCCAAATATTGTTTCATCTCTAAAATTTTTGAAAATTTGGATGGGAAGAAAGAAGTTCAGCGGAAAAGTAATTGCAGACTAATTGCTATCAAAATCAATTTTTTTGCAAAAAAATACGTATTTTCTTGAAACTCGGCACTCAATTAACACGAAAACTTAGTCAGCACGTTCAGTATCAAGATTTGTGTTCAATATCAATGTTCAGTACCTTTTAATTGTATCCGGTCGATATTTAGTTAAGATTAACAATGCATACTGCACACAGAAAAAAGAAAACGGTAATTTAGATAACAATTAATTTAGAAAAAAAAAAACAAAAAGTGAACAGTTTAAGTAATTCATCCAAGTCTACAAAAAAAACTGAAAAGAATCGGCCAAATTATTGCAAAACATCTCTCGGAAGTGTTTATTGACGACATATTTATTCGGTTTGCATTAATGTGGCATCGAAATGTGCTAACGACGATATCTCTGCGCGCGTTGAAACCGAGGGATTTGATCGGATTTTTCACCTCACGTTCGTTTTTTGCCGATAGCAAATCCCAGTTTTCCCCAAACACAGAACCCCAAGCTTGATGGCATCCAGAAAAAACTGAGATTTTGCTCTCAAAAATTTTAAGAGCTCACTGTATGGATGACAAAATTTGCCTATTTAGCTAGAAACGATTTGATTGTTCGCCCTGTATTTTCCTCATCAAATCAACGCATCCCTTTTTTGCTAAAACCGAAACAAGATATGCCCAACCAGTCTATACGCACCAATCACTAATTATTCTTAAGTTTACACCCTTTTCCCTCAGAGGAAAAATATGCATCAAAATTTGCACTTTATCTTTTACTCAAAAATTCTTAATTAAAGATGAAATAAATGAAAATATTGAAAAATGACGGAAAAGAAAAGATGTGATTATATGATTTTAGTGTTGGATGGAGGACTGAATGGCTTGATTCGTGAGTGAATGGCTTCCTTACCTTGGTTTAATTGCCTAATGACATTTAACTGATGCTGAATCTACTGCTTCGCTGATGAGAACTACAAAGGTTTGTACATTTGCCTGAAATACTACAAAACAAAAAGTACACAAATATGACCTTAAAAACTGTTCTGAACTCATTGTTCTTTTCAAAAATGATAAAACGAAAAAATAGTAGCTAATTTATAATATGATTTTAACTTTGAATCATACTGATCCGTTTGATAACCACATTCAAATTTTTGAGAGGAAAGTGATTGAAATTAGCATAACCCATGCGTGAACAGAAAATCTTCAAATAGTTAACACTTAAAATTGGCTGATCATTTCGGATAACTAAAGATTAAAATATAAACTTCTTCTTCAATCGAAATGGTCACGTTTTTTGATGTTTAAAAAAATTTCACAGTTGCAGTTAGGTGTTGATTCTTAACTATCAATTACTAATGTGATAATTTTAACTGCAAGGCGTTGTTGACGCATGATGCAAAGCTCAGCTAAATGTCGTTTTTGCCAGTTGAAATTGCTCATGGCTGCTCAAAAATTTCTCGTCATTATTACTCTAACATTTTTTGAAACGGTCGGGAAGTGACTTTGATTCGTTTCTCGACAAGGATGTTGTTTGTTTCTCAACTCGGTTTGTCTAGCGTAAAAACCTCTCGTGCTACTGCCTGATGGATCATATCCGTCAGCATCCCGGGGTTCGTCGTCAAAGAAACTGTGAGTATCGACTCCCTCTGCACCAAGTGGGTTGAACAAACTTCTGGAATCGCTTCATAAAACCTTGTTCGATGGAGTTTTCTTATGTTCTACGCGGCTTCATTTTCTTGGCTCCTTTCTGGGACGCTAAAGATGGCGCTTACCGGCAAGTCAGACCAACCAGTCTGTTCGCGCCAATCGCTAATATTTGTTTTATTTTTGCCTTTTTCCCCCAGAGGAAAAAAATTCATCAAAATTTGCACTTTTTCAGTCAAAAACTTTTAATTAAAGATGAAACTAATAAAAATACTGAAAAATGACGGAAAAGAATATAAGTGATTATATCCTTTAAGTGTTGATTGGAAGACTGAATGGCTTGATTGGTTAGTGAATG
>NC_087067.1:7659326-7871783 GCF_963678635.1 Symsagittifera roscoffensis
TGTGGAAGTTTTTCTTGAGATAACGTGAACCACTAAGAGTGCCACAAAATGTAGTTCTGAAAAAAAAACTATTCTTTTGAGCATATTATGCGACAAACTGCTGTCTATTTTTGGTGTGATAAAAGATTCAATACAAGATATCCCCGGGATAAATTTAAAAGAAGATTAGCAAAATAACAAGTGAACAGTTTTTCGTGCTTAATTAAGGTAGCTGGGTCCCTAAAAATTAAGACGAGTAGAAAATTGTTTAGGCCTTAAATACTTGTAAAACATGGTTGGCTATTGTCTTCTAGTATTTTTCGTGGGAACCAACTATCATTCGTTAGACCTAACTACCATACTTGTGCAATTTGTGGGTAACAAGAAGACCGGGTGGCTCCAGATGATTATTTTGGCGTTTATGATCTCACTTAATGTTCACCTATTTTGGTAGCTAGATTTTAAAAAAATGCGCCTTTTTTGAAAAATAACTTAACAAATGACGCTTGAAACACGCGCAAATTTTTTAAAAAAACTAACTGCAACTGTGAAATTTTTTAAACATCAAAAAACGTGAGCATTTTGATTGAGGAAGAAGTTTATATTTTAATCTTTACTTGTCCGAATTTATCAGCCAATTTTAAGTGTTAACTATTTGAAGATTTTCTGTTCACGCATGGGTTATGCTAATTTCAATCACTTTCCTCTCAAAAATTTGAATGTGGTTATCAAACGGATAAGTATGATTCAAAGATAAAACCATATTATAAATTAGCTTCTATTTTTTCGTTTTATCAGTTTTGAAAAGAACAATGAGTTCAGAACAGTTTTTAAGGTCATAGTCGTGTATTTTTTGTTTTGTATTATTTCAGGCAAATGTACAAACCTTTGTAGTTCTCATCAGCGAAGCAGTAGATTCTGCATCAGTTAAATGTCATTAGGCAATTCAAACCACGGTAAGGAAGCCATTCACTCACAAATCAAGCCATTCAGTCCTCCATCCAACACTAAAATCATATAATCACATCTTTTCTTTTCCGTTATTTTTCAATATTTTCATTTATTTCATCTTTAATTAAGAATTTTTGAGTAAAAGATAAAGTGCAAATTTTGATGCATATTTTTCCTCTGAGGGAAAAGGGTGTAAACTTAAGAATAATTAGTGATTGATGCGTATAGACTGGTTGGTCTGACTTGCCGGTGAGCGTCATGTCTAGCATCCCCGAAAAGAGCCAAGAAAAAGAAACCGCGTAGAGCATAAGAGAAATCCATCAAAACAAGGATTTATGATGCGACTCCAGATTATTTTTCAACCCCAGACCACTGCAAAGGGAGCCGATAGTCACAGTTTTTTTGACGACGAAGCCCAAGATGCAGAGGGATTTGATCCATCAGCTAGTAGCATGAGAAGTTTGTACGCTAGATACTCAAAGTTGAGAAAAAAACTACAACCATGTCAAAAAAGCGTCGGAGAATCACGTCCCGACAGTTTCATAAAAAGTATGATTAAGGATGACGAGAAACAAAGTCGCGAACAAAAATCCTCAGCACCCAAGACCAAAAAAATTGAAAAACCGGGTACATATTTTCTGATTTGCCATGAGCATTTTCAATTGACAAAAAAAACGACGTTCCGCCTAATTTTGCATCATGCGTCAACGATGCACTGCAGTTAGTTTTATCATGTCAATAATTCATAGGTAAGAAATCAATAAATCATCGCTTTCATATCACATCTTGAAACCTATAAGGCATTTCACCCGATTCCAACTGATTCTAAAATTGGCGGTTAAAGCTAGAATCGACTACTTTGTGCGCTGAAAAAAAATCCATGTCTTTTATTTGCAATTTTTTTGCATAAAAAAAAGAAAAGAGCGTGTGCTGCAAATGTCACACTTAAAAAACAAGCTGTTGTAGCGCAGCTTGTTGAGATACAATTCTTGGTTTTTAGCTGCCTGTTTCCTGTTTTAAAGTTTTCTAAGAATGATAGACTTATTGTGTTTGGTTTTCAGAACGCAAATAGTTAAAATCTGACCAATTTAACTCTTCTGATAAGTCATATTTTAACTTGGTGGTTTTAGCAATAAAGATATAAGTTGGTTTGATGAAGAAAAAACAGGGCTAACAATCAAATTATTTCTAGTTAAAGTAGCTATATAGGCCATTGTCATTCACACAGTGAGCTGTTAAAATTTTGAAGAACGAAACCTGGATGCTATCAATTTTGGGAATCTGTACTTGGGGAAAATGGGATTTGTGATCAGCAAAAAACGACTGTCAGCTGGAGACTCTGATCAAATCCCTCAATATCAACGAGCACAGAGATTTCATGAGCACATTTCGATGCCACATTAACGCATACCGAAGTAGATACACGTTTTCTAGTTAACCAAATTCAATTTTTGTTTTGATTAATTTGTTTTGTTTTTGACATTGTTGGTCTAATTGAAGGAAAAATATTCTTTTCATCTTTGATTTCGAGGAAAACATATTGTATGAAACAACTTATTGCCGTTTTTGAATCAAAGAAAAAATCTCCTGATAGAGCAGTGCCTTTAAGAAAAAATTTTCTAAGAAATGGGATAGAAATGAGCCGCACAAAAACGTTATTGTTATTTAAGATAGCTTCTCAAGGTATTTTGATTATAGCCACGGAATATCAAGGCTTTCGGCTCGCATCAAGATGTTTATTTCTATATTATAATTGTGGTCCTATTAATCGAAAAAAGAGCAAAATAGAGTTATATACCAACAAAAACGCTTGACTGAGTGTCTCTTTGTAGTTTTAGTTCGATTGATTTTTCAAAGCTTCATAACTTAAGTTTTCTCTCATCTTGAAACAAAAAGCTGTTTTGTTGATATGCTACTGTTTTTTGCGCTGTTGACTGAGTTTCTCTTTGTAGTTTTAGTTCGATTGATTTTTCAAAGCTTCATAACTTAAGTTTTCTCTCATCTTGAAACAAAAAGCTGTTTTGTTGATATGCTACTGTTTTTATATAAGAACTCAGTATTTGGAGCTTTTCCAGAACACTATAGAGACCCTATTTTGATCAAAAAATTAGCGCCTCAGGCAACTTTTTGAAAGGCAATTTTTTGGACACTTTTTGGAAAGTTTTGTCCATAAAATTCCGTTTTTTTTCGGCGCGCGCTACCCCTTCAAAATTAAATTATATTTGCGCCAAAGGCGCCTTTAGAAGTTTTTAGGGTTGATCGGCCTAAGATGGATGTCATTAAATATTACCCAAGGGGACCATTTGCTTGGTGATGGGGGCGTCACCAACGCTGAAGATGACAACTTCTGACATTACAGAAAAGGTTCTTGCTATAGCGTTATTGTGAAAATTTGGTGTGCGCTCGATGCAAGAAGATTCCATTTTTTTTGTGGAAAGTACATGGCTTTACTGAAAGAAGGTTCTGACCCGCATTGAACTTCCATGAATAAAAATTGATTATAATTGAGTTTCATTGTCATTGCCCACAAAAATGAAAAAAAAATCGATTCAATCAATTAAAAATGGATTATAAGGTTACTATTTTTCGTGTCAACAATATCCATTTTTACTCTTTTATAGTCGATTTTTTTTCACTTTTGTTAACTTTTGTTTCTGTCTAAAAATATTTCATGTTTTAATAACTTTAAATCCATTTCATTCCATTTCATCCCAAGTAAAACACCCACCGCCCTCTACTTCGCCCAGGATCATGGGAAGTAGGGTATGGGAGGATGGTGGTATCTTGCACCCCTTGCCCATGGACCAGAGTCGGCAGGCGAGTGGCCATGGGAGTGGGTTCCAGGAAGACCTGCTGTTATGGACCATTCCACAGCAATCCTTGTCAAAATAAAACTGCATTTATTTTGAATATAAACTGATATGTTTTCTGAAATATCATTTGTGATTCTAGAGCGTGTTTTGTTATTAATTCAAGTTGTCAATTTTTTTTCAAAAACGGAGCGAAACAAAGAAAATGAAAAGAAAAATCCTTTTTTATGTGATTTTCTACTGATTATATAATCCAATATAATAGATTTAAAATAATTAGAATGCATTTTAAAACGAAGCGAAACCAGGAGAGTGTAAAAATCTATTTTAGTGTGATTTTCTACTTATTATATAATCCATTGTATTGGATTTTAATTAAATTATAATGCATTAAATTTTTGCGGAAAAAAATGGATTTAAATCCATTTTTGGTCCAATTTTGTTGTCTGAGAGTAACATGGGAATTGATTAAGTGTTAGACCACGAAAATCCATTATAGTCTATTTGTTTTTACTTTTCTTAAATGCGGGGAGGCAAGAAACGTTGATGCTTTCACACAGGATGGGAGGCTGATTACAAAGCCGTACCCGAAACTTCAACCTGTTTATCAGTTTGACTAAAGTAGAAAAATCAACTGGCAAACTGGTGAACGTAGAGTTCACTTGTCAATTAATAATTGTTGTCACTGTTACCTTGTTTTGCATTCAATCTTTCAAGGCTGTCTGCAGTTTTTCAGCGGTTTTTTCTTACCTTTCATGAAATAAATCACGTTTCCACGCAATCATCCGAGATTGACTTTTTAAGCTAATCCTCTCTATTCCAGGTTTGATTTTATTGCAGGTTTTTGTTTCAAAACGCAGATCTTTGTCACAAATCAAACTTACGATCTTCCAAGACATCTGAGTTGTATAATAATGTTCATGGTTAAACCATTGAACAATTTGCTTTCTACCTTCAAATAAACACATGATTAATTTGTACGCATAATTGATAAATGATATAAAACTTTTCAAGACGGTCGAAATTTATTGCAAGGGAAGGAGGGGAAATATTAGGAAGAGTCGGGAGCGCCAGGTAGAAGGTTCGAGGCTGATTAACTACTTATTTTTGCACAAAAAATTATCTGCTTTTTTTTCTGATTTTGTAATGATGAGAAACACCAAAGCTCATAAACAGCACTTGGACATTACGGCTGCTTGAAACCAATCAGCATTTATTACCAAAATTCATCGATCACTTCTCATTTATTTTTTCTATTCATGAAGAAAAATGGCAGAAAAAATGCAAAACCCGGGTTGAAGTCCTACAGTTAATTATCGCTTTTTCTGTAGTATTTCAGTGATTGCTACTTTCTAGCGCTGATTCATGTATAATTCAGGGTTTGCTGCATAGATAAATCAGCGATTTTTCAGAGCTATTTCGGTAATGATTCCGTTGAAAGTCATCTCTAGAACTTAAGAAATTTAACCTATTCTTGTAACCTCCAAATCAGAGTTTTAGTTGATAATCCTTTTAACTTTATTGTCTATTAGCTGATTTTCAATGTGAGCTCAACCCGGGCCTTGATTGAGTATGGTTGTTCTTTTCTGTAAGCCTTTGTAATTGTAGCGGGAAAAAATCAAACTTTGTGGCTCTTTTCCAGTTTCCCCCCTTTCAAAATACCCAGTTTTATGATTGTTTTACGTGTTATTATGGCTGAATACGTGATGTTACGTGACATTAGAAGAACAAATCAGTTCACAGATGTCGATTTGTTCACCACGCCAAATTCCATTGCATTATGACAAGGTTAAATAAGCTTTTTAAAATTGAATTTGAAAGAGGGAAAACTGGAAAAGAGCCAATTTTGTTACTATTAGAATCAGCATAACGTTGTGTATTGCGTCATTCGGTTGGTGGAAAAAGTCTGGCAGGAAAGGCCAACTTGGTCCCAAATTTTAAAAGTAATGACGGATTAAATACGTAGACATGACTCTGTCAATCTGTTTTAGCCCATAATTAACCGCAGGAGTATATTGGCACTTCTCATTAAAATGAGGAAAACTTATTAGTCGCTTCGAATGCATGTTTCGGAAGTGCATTAAAAAGGCGGATAAAAAATTAATCCTGGTGACGTGAAAGGAGGCAGTTTTTCAATTAATTCTGTGTCTTATTTTTTCAGGCTGTCACCCAGCGAAAGTGGAGCCGGGTTAAGAAATTGATCTCTGCATGTAAATTGGCATCAAGTTTTATCAGGGAGGGTTACAATTTGATTGACATTTTTACCATTAGTTTTTATTATTCACACCTTCTTTTTGTTACATAATTTCGAGAGGTGGACGAAATTGTAATTTGTGCTCTTGCTTAGATTTTCAGTTTTTGGTGATTCAAAGAACATTCACGCTGCGAACATTTGATATCACATTGATGTGTGAAAAATGGGATTACGTCTCAAATGGCATAATTCCCAAATGGCATGAAAACGAAAATTTTCCCAATGGCATAATTTTGATGCAAAAGGTGCATTAAGAAAATCGAGAGCCATTTTTTCGTTAATAGTAATGTGAGAAAATTGGTCAAGTTGTCAATTCAAATGCTAATTGACATTTTATCTTTAAAAAAACAGAATTTTTTTTATCAAAAGTAAAAATCATAAGATTGTGGTTATTGATAAGCTTCATGTGGTCAAATTTTCCGACAAATTTAATGCTTAATATTTGTTTGAAAGCAATTAATTCCAAACCTTGCTCACATTTTTTCGTTCCTGGCAAAATGTTAGAATTAAAGATTGATAGAAAACGTTTGAGTTACAATGTAAACTTGAAATGTATGCTAACTTGACAGTAATAACTTGAAAAATAAAACGTTAAATATATATATATATATATATATATATATATATATATATATATATATATATATATATATATACAGTTTTTAATTTAAGATTTTTGCAAAAAGCATCCCCCATATGCCATATAAAATACAAAGTGATAAATTTCGCTCCTAGTAACACATCAATTATGGCAAATAAGCTTCGTTCATTCAATTTAACGACTTCTAAGATGGATTAAATCTCGCGCGATAATTGTCCCCAATCGGCCAAAATGGCAACCGTTAAGCCCCCATAAATATACAAAAAATGATCACAGGTAAAATATCTTTTCAAATTTAAGCTTGGGACAACAATGCTTTTCAAATAATACGAAAAATTCTCGTCAAATTTGGCTAGTTAGAAAGTCGAAGTTTGTCTGAAAAAAAACCCTCCCCGAGCACAAATTTTCCGTTACTTTCGTTACGAAAGTCGGAACAAAAAATCAGCTAATTTTTTAGTCGCGATACTTAAGCTCATATTACCTAAAAATCAAATTACTAAACACTTTGAAAATGGATAATAACAAAAGATTTTAAAAAGTCATAAGTGTTATCACTACCAATTTTTCCGTAGCTTTTTCAAAAGCCCATTTTGAAAGCAAATAAATCATTGAAAAATTGTTGTTCAGGCTTATTGGAACTATTGCATAACAACCAGATAGTGCCTTTTTGAAGAAAAATGATCCCAAATTATCGAAAGACAAAAAATGGAGAATCTCTGCTTTTGGCGAAAGAAATTTGACTATTCTTGATTATGGTGTGTTTGGAAAACAATTGAGACTACGGATGGCGCGACAGAATAAGCTTTGTCGTCACCAATGCAATCTGGTGCGTTAATTCTCTCCAAGATATTTCATTAAAAAATCAATGAGCTGTTTCAATCACTTTATCTCACAATGCATGGGATTCCTCGCCGTGTTTCTTTTTCCTGAAAAAATTGTCCTAAGCAATGATTTTTGTTTTTGCAATGCACCGAACACCGACTTCTTTTTGTTATTCACCTAAAGGGCTTTCTAAAAAAGTGAACACTTCATAAACTTCAGAGACCAGGTGCGTTTTTAGTGTATAGAATCTATTTTAGGTAGAAATTACATTACACAAAGCTCAATCTATAATCGAAAACTTTAAAAAAAAATAGAAAAAAAAAGAGAAGTTTTCTTATAGTTTTTTGTGTGTCTGCTATCTTTAGCGGACAAAAAGTTCAACGAAAAAACGTGCAAGTCAATTCAAGCTGTTTTCCGCATGCATGAATCACGTCATGTGTGGGAACTCTGCTCGAGACCATATTTTTGAAAAAAAAATAAACAAAAGTCATTTCAAGCAAAAATTTCAAAAACAGATTGCGAAGGTTCTCGCAACAAAAATAATTTCAGGGCTTTTTTTTGAAACTATTTTTCTTTTTTCGAATCGCATTCGAAATATTGATATGCCCATGTAATCTAAAAAATCAAAATTGATACACTCATGTAAACATAAAAAAATTTTCGAGGTAATTTCAAGATCATTCTGTATGTTAATGATAATTCCTTGAGTGAAAATAAAACGTCGGAACAATTTTGTCTGAATCATGAATTGGAACAGAAAAAAAAATTATATCTGACAGACAGTCCGTCCTTTACATCAAAGGAACAAAATTTGTACGTTTTGATCCGGAAAAAAAACAGTTAGTACTGAAATTTTTGTTTCAGTATTTGAGAGATAAAACTTCACATCTTGTTTTCTGGCACAGTTCAAAAAATTTTAGCAAAAAATGCTGCCTTTTTTAAGTCTTTAAAAATGAGCTTATTTTTAATTTTTTTTCAATTTTTTTTTTCAATTTTCTCAGATAAAAAGGAGTTATATCACTAATTAGGGGCAAAACTAACATAATAGCCATCAGTTTATTTTATCTGTTCATACATTTTTCTCTCATTTTGTTTCAAATATCTTTATTTGCGTTACTTTTTTCTCCAGTATATATTTATTTGTATTTATAAAAGTTTTTGTAAATATATATAATTATATATGAAGTTTTCAAATGATTTTGAAGGGTTATTTGTGTTCATTAATCAACTCTTTTGATGTACGACTGGTTTATTATTAAGTGCAAGCGCACTCATATAATGTAAATTTTAGTTTTAATCACAGATTGGCCACTCAGCATTTATTGTTCCGACTTTCGATACGAAAGTAACGGAATATTTGTGCTCGGGGTGGGTTTTTTTTTCTTCAGACAAAATTCGACTTTTTAACTAGCCATTTTTGACGGAATTTTTTTTATCGTTCAAAAGTTATTGTTGTCCTGAGCTTAAATTTGAAAAGATATTTCACCTGTGATCTTTTTTCGTAAAATTATGCGGGTTTAAAGATTGTCATTTTGGCCATTTTGACCAATTTGGGACAATTAACGCGCGATATAATTATCGCTATTAACGCGTAAGCGGAGATTTAATCCGTCTTATAAATCGTTCCAAATTAGTTGAACGAAGCTTATTTGCCATAATTGATTTGTTACAAGGAAATAAGTCTCTCTTTTTGTGCTTTATATGGCATGTGGGGGGATGATTTTCATTTTATTTTATTTCTTTTAATTTTTTTATCTTATTACTGCTGCTCCATATACCTCAAAAGGCAGTCGGAACATTCAGGGCTTCGCCCTGATACGAGCAGTCTTGTCAGTACTGTTTTAGTAATACAAATTTTAGTGTGCAGGTAAGAACTTTATCACAGTGAAATCAATGTTATTACCATTGCATTACTGTTACCCGAAAACTCAAAAATTGGTTAGTTTCCGTGTTTAGAAAGCTTGTGCTCCTAGGTTTGTCTTTGAAAATCAAAAATTACTGTAAACAAATGCCTGATTAATCAAACTGATGCAAGCCCAACAGCTGAATTTGAGCTAGAAAACTGCTAAAAGCAACGAAAAAGGCAAAAAAAATAGATATGGAATATTTTTTATTTATTTGGCTTAAGCAACTAGATTTGCTAGGTGTATTGTAAAATTGGTGAAAAAAAAATTTGATGCACATACATTTCAAGCATGTATTTTTGGCTGATTTTTTATGTGTTTTAATGGACTCGTGATGCTAGTGCTTTACTGAAACATTATAGTTTTTCGTTTTAACTTTAGTACAACAGTAATGATTTTTTCTAAGGAACTAGTACTCGAATGGTGGTTTAGTCCGATTATAGGGGTAAAAACAAGAGCTACAAAAGTCTACAAATATGTTGTTAGAATACTTTTGAATTATTTTTGCAACAGTGCTCTCTTTGGAATGGTGATTTTATCTCTAATCCGAGATAAAGTGACGCCGGCACACTATTAAATCAGTGCTGTCTTATCTTTGTAACAGTTTTGCACCAGTACTAAGTTTCACTGCATTATCAACATGGGTTCACGCCAATCTTACGAGTACAAGCCTGTTAATCATATCTCAATTTTGCCATGAGCTGCAGTTTGTAGTTGCTAGAGCAAAAATTATTTAAAAAACCCTGAGTTTTGTATAAAAAAAAGTGTTCACTTGGCTCAAAAACCAAAGTTTGCAAATAGGAACTTTTCCCGAAACACATGCATGATAAAATTCAGCCGAATGGCAGTTTGCATACAGTGCTGATTTCAATTATCCAGACAATACGAGAAAAAATGAAAATTAAAACATGTTTTATTGGGCTGAGTTCAGATGAAAAATGATAAAAAAAACTTGAATTTCAGCAGAATTAATATGATACAAACTGTTTTGCGCATTTCGAGCCAACAAATTACCTTAAAATTGATCAAAAAATTTCACCAAAACTACCAAGCTGAATATTGTCAAATGTAAATGAAAACGAACCTCTTACATAGCCAAACATATTTCAAGAAGAGTTTGGTCTCAAAAAAACATGCAAAAGTTTTTGAGATCAAACTCCTTAAGAACTTTTTTCGGCTATGTAGGAAGTTCATCTTCATATATTTTTGACATTATTTAACTCGGTAGTATTGATGTAAGGTTAAATATTTAAAGAAGTGTTTTACACAGCTTGACAAAATTTTACAAAAGCAAAATTTCGAAGAGATTTCGCGCAAAATGTTTGAAATTCGTTGTTAATGAAAAATTTTCGCCCTGTTTAGCAAGAACATTTTCTCTTGTAGAGTTTTTTCGAAGTTTCACCCTGGTACAATTTTGTCGGGTTGTGTAAGAAGCCCATTTTGATATGACTGTCTCATCAAATACTTCGGTAGTTTCAGTGTATTTATTAGAGATACAGAACTATACCTAAACGGTTCAGTAAATTTTAGCAGAAAAAGGGCCTCTTAAAATTTTTGAGAAAGTTCTGACAATCAATTTAATCCACCTAAAACAGTCAAACTTTTGAAAAAAATTACCCTCTCTCCCTCGCGAGAAAATCCCAGACGCGCGCCTGGTTGCCATTTAAAGTTGATGATTGTGTGGTGCGCTATAATTATACGTTTTTATACTGTTCAGAGCTCTAATTTTGTTTAAAGGATCATTAGCGCCAAGCCATAAAAAAGACGCACTTCTACTCATTTGTTATTTTAAGGTCTTTTGTCTGGTGACTAAATGGGTTTAATATTAACCTTTCACTGTTTTTCCCGGTTGTAAATGAGCACAAGACTTTCTAAGTAATTAGAAGGGGAGCTTTAAGTATGATTTATGTTGCGAAGCAGGAAACTGAACCAAGATAAACGGAAAGATTTGCGAGCTCAGTGCGGAGGTTCCCCGTCCTCTTAGTCCTCTAATATGACCCATTTTGGAAAATCATTTTTCACAGCTATAAAAATGCGCCCTAAGCCGACCAACATAACAGCCGACTAAAAAAATATTATTCTTGAAGTCTGTAACGTGAATAACTGCGAAGTCAGGTTCGACTGTGCAAAATTTCCGACTGCTTTTCAGACAAATTTTGTTTTAGTATATCCGTCATTATGTTTGAGGCCCGTTGAAGCGTTAATTTTTTGTAGGAAATATTTCTAACAATAAGCTGAGACCTTTTTTGTCCTTCCAAGTGGTAAAAACAGTTGAAAAAACTTCAAAAATTGTTATTTTTGTCAGATTATCATTGTGCAAAATTAAAATTTTTTGGTCAATTCAATTTTTTGCTGTTCTTTCTTTTCGGTTATTTCCTAAAATTTTCCATTTTTATTCAATCTTTTTTTTGAAAATTTGTTTGTTATTAACGTTGGAAAGCAATCTTTTTTAAAGGTCAGGGACAGCCGCGGCGAACGATCAGATTCTTTTTGTTCAAACGATCAAAAGTGAGTTTGGTTTTTGGGCCAAATAGACGTCAATTACAATTTAATAAAAGAGGTTCCCATCTTTTCCCGATTTAATAATGAGTTATGACTGGGGCGTAACTCATAGAGTAATTTCGGATAGGGTACACCGTCTGCTCGTCACGCTATCTTATTTTCGGCCGGATAGATTCGTGCAACTTCTTAGTCTAATACCGATCCTAATCTTACTCTTATACTATCTAGTCTCAGGTTGTTTAACTAGTCTCTGCTAGGCTCAATAGATCTAGGGTATACTGGTTTATTGCGGCTGCTGAAGTGCTCGGGAGAGTCCAACTAATTTCTAAGTTAAATTCAAATCTCTCTGGTGCTGAAATTACAAGTAACTTCAGCACTTACAAATAAGTGGGTTGTTAGTTAGATGGATCATGATTGGTTAATATTAAATACTTTACATTGGTAAAACATTTAATTTATCCAATCATAAAATATAGTTTAGATCAGGTTCCACCCATCCGGGTTTTACAGTGTTTTTTAGAACAGTTCTTCTGTAGTTCAAGGATGGATGATGGACGTTGGTATTTGGCGAACATCACAATTTTCTTTCGCTTCTCCTTGTGACAACGACTGAGTCTTTGCAACAAAACCAATTCTGATTTCAGAATGGTTGGCTATGTCAGGTTTTTCTGTTCTTCAGGGAGAACTTCCTTTGTATCTGATCTAGCTTGGGAATGGCGTGGAGATTGTGCGTGGAGGGGATGCCTGATTACTCGGATCTGTACGTATACTTGAACATCGAGGTGGTCATTGGTCTAGTTCAATGAAGTCCTTTTCTGCGAAGTCAAGTCGTACTCTAAATCCTTTGAGTTGTGATTGTGAGTGGCATATCGATTGTAGTTGGTCATTCTCTCTCGAGTGTAGTGAGGTCGTCTTGTCTTTTGATGTTCGTCCTTGGTGTTGTATTCTGATCTATATATTGCATCATGTGATTTTACATTTTATAAAACTTTTATTAGTTTAATATTTTTTAATCGTGATTTTAGTTAGTTGTTTTCACAAAAGCTTTTTGTTTTAGTTCGGTTATTTTGAAGAGTTACTCACCCTTGAGTAGCTCTTATTAAAAATAAAGGTGTGGTCACAAAGCGTGGATGTAGCGCGGTGGGTTAGGCCGGCTATAGAGCATGCTCAGGACGTCCTTTCCTGGTGGGTTAGGCCAGGTGTGGGAGTATGATTTCATGCGGTTTTTGTGAGGGGTCCTGTTATGTGACAACGTTTTATGTTGGGTTTGTTGTGGTTTTACTTATGTTTCTTTGGTTGTGTCCTTTTTTCAAAAATCAAATTGTTTGTGGTATGGGTTTGTCTTTCGACTTTTTTGTGTTTTATTATTTCTTTCTAAGACTTTATAATAGTCTTCAAAAGAATAAATTATCCAGTTTTAAACTGGGTTAATCCGGTTTGGGTACCGTTGGTTTCCTTTTCTTAGTCATGCTGTTATTCTATGATTTGTGGTATTTAGTAAGCTGCGTTGGTTAGTTTTGTTTAGTATATGATTCCTCTCCAACCGGGTTAAAGGAAAGTTTGAAACTTGTTATCGTGTGTTAGAGTTATTGAGTGTGAAAACTTGAAACTGAAATTCATTATTTTAAACAATTCTTCGTGGGCGAGCTGTGCGAGTATGGATAGAATTTCTGTGCGAGTGAATGAAAATATCAAAAGGTTAGTACTGCAATTGCATTTTATTAATTTACTGCATAGAATTTGGAAATTTACTGCTAGTAATGGGGGAATTTTAAGATACAAATTTTCATCATATGTAGATTTACTGCTTTTGGGGGAAAATTTTATAAATTAATTTACTGCATTGGTATTGAATTTATAAATTTATATGTGTAAGAGATTAATAGAATTTTGGAAATTTGTTTGATGAAATTTGCGATTTTTATTTGTCTTTTGTGGTTTTTGTAGGTGATCGTCGGATGAAGGCTAAAAATCTAAAGAAAACATGAATAAAGAATGGTGAGTTTTTTCAATATTTTAATTAGTTAGTAATATTCATTTAATTCATACTTACCTGTTAGTCGTCGGGGAAAAAACCGTGGGGGAAGATGTCGTGAATTAGTTCTGAAGTTGTGAGTAGTTTAGCTAATATGCGGATGATATTTTTAGTTTGAAGTAGTGGCCAAAGCAATTGAAGTGCCTTAATGGTGGTTAGTTCTTCAGTGCCTACTGCAAACTCATAAGGTGTGTTTTGGATTAAGTTATATAATTTGTGGTTAAATGTAGTGTTATGGATGAATTCTAAAATGGGGATTTCTATAGGCTGTACAAACTCGTGCGGGATAAGGAAGGGTCGGGATTCTTCGGCGTTGAAGGTCTTGGTGATGGGACAGAAGATGTACATTTGGGTTATGGGGTCATAATTACGAAGAATACCATGAAGGTTAGTGTCTTTAATACAATATGTGAAATTTAGGAAATATGGTGAAGTGTATTTTGAATTGATGAATTGGAAACGATGGTGTGGTTGTCTAGAGGGTGTGTGGAGGTCAAAGTGATTTTGGATGAAACGATAGTAACTGTATGTATGTGTTTGTTTAGTTCGCAACATAATATCGTGTGAGCAGTGTAAATCTCTTTCGTGTGGTGCAAGGAAATGAAAGGTTAGTGAGAAGATTTGGAAGCGTTCTTTAAAACTTTCGTATGCTTGTGTGCTTGTTAGTGCTTCTGAAATAATGTGATCAAACTTTCGGTCAAAGATGTTTAGTGTAAATACATATGGTGTCTTGATGAAAAATTTCTCGGTGATTTGTGGATTAGCGAAGCGATCTTCATCTAAGAATTGATCTTGGTTAGCTCTTATGATGTTGTGATCGTAGTATTCTAGTGTATTTTCATTAGCTCTAGGTGCAGTGTGTATTTTTAGTGATTTTTTATATCCTACGTAAGTAAATTGTCTAGCGGTGAGTGGTGTAGTTAGTCGATATAGCATGTCTTTGTTTCGGTCTGTATCGATGGAAGTGTTGGTTAAAGGTAAGCAAAGAGGGTTAGTGAAATGATAGTATGAGGTCCAAGAGAGAGTGGGCATTAAAACGTATTCGTCTACAAAGTTGCGTGTTTCGTTAGCGTCATGAGGGGTGTTTAAGGTGTATTGTGGAAATGAGGGTAAAGTGATAGCTAAAAATTCTCTTGTGTTAGTATGCTGGGGGTGATTGATGTATTCACGGGCTGTTCCTGGTTTTGCTGGGAAAGGATGGTTGGGGAATTTTCTTTTAAAAGTGCGGTAAGCTCTATTAGTATTGAGTGAGGATTCAGTTGATGTGGATGATGGTGCTAATGATTCAGTATAATTTGAAGAGGGTGTAGGAGGATTGGTTGAATTTGTAGTGGAGGAGATTTGGTTTATGGTCGGGGTGTTAAGGTGGTAGGGTTGTTGTTGGAGGGTAATAAAATTGTCTAGCTCTGGTGAGATTCGGGGGGTATCTGGAGATGATTGGTCAGAGTGGTATGAGGAGTAGGTTGGGGTAACTTGGGAAGCATAAGAGGGTGTAGGAGTGATGGGGTCAGGGTTATTTGACAATATGGGTTGAAAGGGAGGTTGAGAAAAATGAGAAGGGTTATGGAAATTATTGGATGGAGATGGTTCTGAGTCGGCAAATTCATCGGGGGTTTCAATATTCGGGTTATTTAGCTGTGAGATGGAGTATAAAACTGAAATTTGTGAGTTAGTGTCGGAATTCATGCCTGATGTTACATTGCTAGATGGAAAATCGGGTGGCGGAAAAGCAAAAAGTGGGATTATTGGGATTGAAGAGGTAAGGTTGGTTGGATGGGAATTTGATCGATGGAGTGATCCAAGTTGGCGGCTCATCGTGGGCTAAAAAAATTATTATTTTGAGATTGAAAAGCGGTGGTATGGGGTTGTTCAATAATTTGTTCATAAGTGTCATCATCGTGTGATTGATGTGTCATTATATGCTGTACGGGACTTTGTGATGTGATGAGTCTAAAATTTGGATTATGTGTGATTGCTAAATTTCGAAAATTTCGTGGGACTAGGGATAGTGGATGGTTATTTGGCAGGGGTGGCAATTGTGGTGCCGTTGGCTGTGTGTCTACATTGTTATGTTCTTCGTCGTATGTATTTTGTCGTGTTGTTATTTTTGTGTTATATTCTTTTATTTGTGCGTCTAAAAGAATTTTGTTTATAGATGTGGAAAAGATTCCAAAAAATCCTGCAAAGAGTATGCGTGCTACACTTGCTTGTCTGTTTACTTGTGTGTGTATAGCACATGTATTGTAGATTCCTTTTAAGAGTGAGAAAAGAAATCCAATAAAGTTAAACATTGCGTATAAAATAGTCAATTTTTCTAAGATGTAGTAGGGCCATCCTAGAAAATCTAGGATCTCATTTTTGAGTGTAACAAAGCTAAAAATGTTGATTGGTGATATATCTTGGGGACGGTATTTTTCGCCGTTTAGATATATATAATCTTTAATGTCTTTAAAATATCCGCTATAGTCTTGCGTGTAGATATCGGCAAATCCTGCGGTTTCTGCAAGTTTGCGTAAGTTTTGGTCAATTGATTGTCTTTGTATAGTGTCCATTTGTGTTAGTAACTCTTGGAATTGTTGTGTTCTAATGTGATGTTGAATATCTGATTTTGAATAGATTCCTATTGATTGTAAGTCTATATTTGGGTTTCGAGCGATAGCGCGAATGCTTTCTGGTGAAAATTTTTTGAGTGATTGCATTAATGTGGGGTATGGAGTGAGAAGATAATATTTATTTTCATCAGGGTTTAGTTGTACTACATTGTGGCTATTTTCTGATCCACATGGGACTGCGGTATCCCAGAAATAGGTTCTTCGTGAAAGTGTATCCACGAAATGTACTTTATTCTTATAAAAGATAGGGATTCTTTTATAACATCGTTTATCTTCAAAAACGTATAGTGGTGATACTTTTTTAGTACAAGTATAAAACCATAAGATGTTTCCTTCATAGTCTAAAAAATTTGATCTATTTCCTGATAATAAATATCCTGCGTAGGGTATTTTTAATACTGCTAGTGCAAGTGATTGTAATATTTGTGTTCGTTCTAATTCGCATAGTTGATGTAGTGTTTCTAATTCGGAGAGTGACATTTCTTGAAAAATGCGGCTAATTGTATAGTCTAGTTTCATATCCAAATGAATATCATAGTGGATATTACCAAAATATGTGGTATTCATTAGTGATAATTCTTGTAAGCGTGTGCTTCTGGTGTCATAAGGTTTTAGATGTCCACCAGGTTGTCCGTTGCTTTTTTCAAAATTAACTGGTATATAGGATGTTCCTTCGTTTAGAGGATGACCTGTGGCATATGGGTCGATTTTTACTTTACCAGTGGTCATGTCGAATCCTTTTTCATATTCAACTAATATTTCAGAGTATTGTGTTCTGTGAAGTGGATTCCTGTATTTACATGCAAGTTCTGTTTCTTGATATATTTGAAAACGTGTCAATTTATTTTCTATATTGTCTATGTTTCGAAAATCGGAACTTAGTTTGCGTGATGGATGGACTTGTTCATATGGAATTGATTGTATGAAATATTTTTCGTGAAATTTTATCATACGAGCGTGTATTTTTGCTACTTGAAATGTTGTACATGTGTCTTCGGGGAACCAAACAATTGTTGCTTGTGTTCTCGTTGTAGGGTCGCAATATCCTTGATCATTTTTACAAGGTAGTCGGATTCCTTGATAGATCATTGTATTATCAGATAAATCTCGTGTGAGTTGTATTTTTTCGAGTTGTATTTTCCAATCGAAAAACATTATTTCTTGATATCCTTTATTTTTTGTGTCTGCTTTGCAGTTTGATGGGTTATTTATACCAATGTGTGGTATCCAGTGTTTATCATGTAGGTCATAGGTTAATCGTCCGTGTGCGCCGTTATACGGGTATTTTTCGTCTAGTTTTATATGTCCTTGGTGTCTTTCAAGTTGTGATTGATGTACAGAGTCTGAAAAAACTTGAAAATTAACTAATTTTCTTTGGGAATTTTTATTTTGTGTGATGTTTAGTCTAAGTAATTCATTTTTACAATCGTCGGGATTGAGATGTAAAAGACGTTCTATATTACTTTGATAGAATGATTCATGGTCAAGTCGGTTTTTGTTTCCGTTCGAGACTTGTGAACAATGTACTTTCTTTTCGGAAAATGTTGCTGTGAATTTATAACCTGTAACTGTTGTAGCTCGGGCTTTTGAATAGAGTGTTGCTATTATATCTGTGGTTTCTATAGCTTGTGGTTCTGTTTCACATTGTGATACTTGATTGATTGCATATTTGTGTAGTGTTTTTTGTTCATTTTCTTCGCAATCGTAATGTGTTACTAATAAATCTTGTGGTCCTGTACGAGGTGAAGGGTTTATGTTTTGAATTGAAGTTACTAGAAAAAGGAGTTGGAGAAAATTTAATAATTTTAGAATATACATGTGTATGATAATCCTGAGTATGGATTATAAAATGTAATGTAACCAATTGTGTTTTTGGTGTATCTGTCGTATTTATATATTACTTCGGTAGTTATAAACGGTGGTGGTAGTGATTGAGCTGTTATGTTAGGTGGATTTAATGGGTAGGGATGTTGTGTAATATTGTTTAATTTAACTGTGATTTCAAACTTTAATTGTAAACTGTTTTGTTGGAGTATTTGAATATTGTGATCACGGATATCGTTGTGAATATCTTGGCGATATTGTAATCTATTAAGTGCCCAGTTATGAAGGCGGTTACTTTCTTGATGCTGTCCAAATAATGGTGGAGGTGCTGTGAATGTATTCCAATCTAATCTTAAAGGAATATTTACTGAAGATTGTTCTCGATATCTGGCGTCGAGATTATTTGGAAAATTTAAGTTAAAGGGTAGTGGTGAAAATTGACTTGTTGATGGTGTTGATGGTAGTGATAGTGTTTCTGGTAGTGATGAGGATGTTGTTGTATCCGTAGAAATATCTATGGGGTCATTGGCTAAATTTGGTTCACCTTGTGTAAATGAATGTGTAGTCCAATATGGTAGTCGTGATGTTAGGTTTGGGGGGTTAAAAGGGTTTTCTCGTATTTGTTCAGATGTTGGTGTTGAACCTAAGTAGTCTGAAGGTAGACTTGAAGTGCTTCGTTGTGAAAGAAGTGTAGGGGTTTCTGGTGTGATACCAGTGGTGTTTTCTGGAGTAGTTTGTGTTGGGGATTGAGGTATATCAAAATGAACTCGGGGAGTTTGAAAATTTCTATTTCGTCGAGGATGTATAATTTGTCTATTTATTTCTGTTGTGTTTTGGTTTTGACTAAGGTTTCGTATTCTACTTAGTTCTTGTGGTAGTGTTGGGTAAAGATTATATGTTGGTTCACTTAGAGGTGCTTGTCGTTGAACTGGTTCTAGTGGTTCAGATAAACGAGCGTGCCGTTCTTCAAAGGTGTATGGATTGTCTTGAAAAGAAATTCGTGTAGATGTTTGAGGATTTTGAGTAGTTGAAGGTGGTGTTGGATTATCTTGGGATGATGTCGGTGAAGACTGATTTTGTGACTGTTGGGTAGCAATTTTTGATGGATTTTTGAATTGTTACTTTAGTGAGAAGGTTTATGTTTATTATAATATTCTTCTAAAAAAAGAATTAGGAAAATTGTTGCTAGGGCAAATGTGATGATTGCTTTCTTTATACATTTACATATGGTCAAAATGAGGGATGATAAAAATGTTATAAAGATTACAAACAATAGAAAAATATCAGTTCTACTGAAAATTGTTCGTATCATTTAGACAAGTTGTTAAAATCGTACCTGTGGATATATTCAAGGGTTTTGGAAAGTTGGAGGTATAGTTCAATTATTGTGTAGAAAATTATTATGATTATTAGAAAAGATTCGATGATATCAAAAAGAAATATTATAAAAGTTTGGAGTATTGAAAAAAAATGTTTAAAATTGATAAGTATTTGAACGACTGTTTGAGAGAAAAGCATTTAAGAAATGATCTCTTGGTCGAATATTTTTTGCTGTTTGAGGCGATTTTCTAGTGTGGTCGAATTATTTATTAGTTTTTTGACAAGTGGGTTGAGTTTCGTAAAAATTTGTTGGGGGCAATTTTCATGGTGACTGGGAGGTCGTCTTTTTCTTTATTTTTGTTTGTCAAATGATCCGGGGTATGGTGAGATTTTTATACTTTAGGCTAATTAAAATTTTCATTTTGTGACTTTAGGCTAAGTTATCAAATTTGTTTTGGGGGTATTCGTGGTCTGAGTTGGGGAAATATTGTTGATCTTTGGGTTATTAGATAAGGGAGGGGTACGGTATTATGGTGATATTTATTTTAGCTGTCAAGTTGGAGTGGTTTGCTTATTTTTAACCTGGAGGTTGTAAAGTTATAGTTAGAGATGTGCCTGGAGTTCTAGATTATTCGTCTAATTGATCTTAGTTTGAGTTAGAGAAAGTGGCGGATTGGATGAATCCTATTGGTCTATTTTGAACTAGAATTATTGCGTACTTGTGAGCATGTTATTTTGAAAAAATGAAATGAAAAATGTTACGGAGGTTTCAAGATTGTGAAGTGTAAAATTTTAAAATTACTTTTTAAATTCTACTTTCTTTAATATTTTAGATTGGGGGATGAACATTTTGTAGTTTTTACGTGGTTGATTTCGGAGTCTTGTTGTTTTTCTATGTTCTGATTTGTCTATTTCTTCTTGGGGTATTATTTGTTCTGTCATTTTTCTATTTTTTCTTTGTTTTGGAGATTCTTTTTGGTTTTGCGTATTGTTTTTTGTGACGGTTGGTTTTGTGTTTTGATTTTCGGTGGGGTTATCATTTTGTTCTGTGTTTTTCAGATGTGGTTCATTTTGAACGATTTTTAATCCTGTGAAAGAATATAATTGAGTTAATTCACGGAGTGCGTATTCTTTTGGGTAATAAGGTAATAGGTTGTTTCGATGTTGAACGATTTCTTTTTTGTTTGAGTCGATAATTTTATATGTGACATCAGTGGGTTTTGCAATTATTTGGTATGGTCCTTTTCGAAGGGGTTGTAATTTTTTAGAAATTCCTTTTTGAGTATTAAAATTAGGTATTAAAACAAATGTTCCAATTTTTAAATCGGAAGCTGGTGTAAATCGTGAATTGATTTGTTCATTTATATTTTGTCTTTGTAATAATTTTTTTGTTATTTTTTGGTAAATTTCATTGTGTTTCTTATCTCTATTTAAAATCCATTCGGTGTGTGTACCGGAGGCTAATTTAAGAATTTGTGGGTGATGAAAATGATCTTCATCGTGCGTATGTAATGGTAGGTTATAACAAATTGAGTCTTTATTTGGTTGACAATAACCTTGTGCGTTTTTATGGGAATTTGCTGTAAACATTATTGGTTTGCGTGGCTTTTGGTTGAAAACCATTTCGTATGGTGACATTCCTAAAGTTGTCGTGATTTGTGAATTATATGCTAAGGGAAATAATTTTACATCTGCTGACCATTCGGTATATTTTGTATCATTTCCGTTGATGATACATCTAAGATATTCTTGTAGTGAACGGTTCATACCTTCGACTAAGCCGTTTGTCCAAGGTGCATGAGATGTACGTGGTTTGTGTTTAATGTTGTATAAATGACATAGTGTTATTATTTCATTATTTATGAATTCTGTACCATTGTCTGTGACTAAAATTTCTGGTAGTCCGAATTTTGCTATCCAGTGTTCATAGAGTGTTGTATATGCGTAATAAGCATTACAATGTGGTACTGGGTTAAGTGCTACATAGTGTGTGAATGCGTCAACAATTACCATAATGTAGGAGTTTCCTTCTGATGAGGGTGAAATTGGTCCTTTAGTATCAAATGAGATACGGTGATTAAAGTACAGACTTTGTCCTTTAAAATCTTGTTTTTGTGCTATTTGTTTTTGATTTGGGTAAGGTTTATTCAGTTGACATACTATACAATCATTGCATAGTACTTTTATCCAAATTGGTGCATTTGGGAAGTAAAAATTTTGTATAAAATTTGAATATGTTTTCTCTGATCCAGAGTGTCCTTTAATATTTTGTGTATGTGATATATTAAAAGCTATAAGAATCATACTTATAGGAAGACAGGGAACTGTAGATTCATTTAGGTTATACTCTAAAAGGTCTGTTTTTTCGTTAATTGTTGTGTTGTTAAATTTGCGAAAGTATCGGAGGAGTGTTTTATTTCCTAGAATGGTTGAATCTGCTTTGATAGGTTTAGTTTTATATTTATGCCATGATTTCAGTTGTCGAATTACTGGGTCAAGGTTTTGATATTGTTTCAGTGTTGAAATTGTAATTGTTTCTGTTGGGGGGAGAAAAATGTTTTCGATTTCTAATTTAGATAAGGGTATTGTATCAAGTGGGTCGTGAAGGTCAAAAACTTGATTTATTGTGTATTTTGAATCACTTGTTTGGGGTCCTGATAAATTTATTTTATCAGTTAAATCTTCTTTTTCAATTAGTGGAAAATGATCTTTTTTAGGCAGGTGTTGTTTTGTTCGTTTTTGTTGGGTGTTATTTTTTATCCATTGAGAATATGGGATTGGTTTGAAAGTTGAGGTTCCAAGTAAATCAACTTCATAATGATTATTTTGACAATCTAGATAAAGTGGAAAATGTTGTAAATTATTTATTTGTGATTGTTCAATATCAGTTTTTACTGCATATTTGCATTCTAATCGGGGTGATGTTTCGTTTTCTGCAAGGTAGAATTTTATATTTTTGGGTATTTCAACTGTGGTTTTTCGTGTAAGTAATTCAGGTGGTGTATTTCGACTTAAGGTGTCTGGTAATGCAAGATTTTTTCCTGCAGTCCAAACTATATGTAAGTTTGGAAATTTCATTAGAATTAGTTGAAATCTGTAAACTCGGTGGTTTGGGTTAGATTTCTGTGTGAAGAGAAAAATGATTGGTTTGTGATCTGTGAATAAAACTGTGGGATGTTTTGATCCAAGTATCAGAAATTCATATTCTGTAAGTGTATAGATTATGGCTGTACATTCTCTCATTAGAGTTGAGAGTCTTAGCTCTGCTTGAGTGAATAATCGAGAGTTTGCTGATATAAGGTTCATTTTATTTGTACCATTATGTGATTGTAATAGTGCTGCGCCGATGCCAAAGTTCGAAGCATCGCACATTGCATAAAATGGTTGATCAGGGTCTGGAATTGTGTTTGAAATTTGTTCGGTTAAAAGTTTCTTTATTTCTTCGAATCGTGTTTGATGTTCTGTATTCCATTCAAAATTATTTTGTTGTCTAAGGATGTTGTAAAATGGTCGTAGATATAATTGCATTTTATAAACATATTTACTTAAAAAGTTTAACATTCCAAGGAATTCTTGGATTTTCTTTTTATTTGTTGGTGGTTGAAGTTTTTGAATAGCGTCAATGCGTGATTTCAGTGGAGTGATTGTTTTTCTTTCTATGTTATGTCCTAAGAATTTAACTTTTGTCAAAAAGAAGTGTGATTTATCGGGGGCGGCCTTCAGATTTTCGTTCTGAAGTATTTGGTGATATGTTTCTAAAACTTTGAACATTTCGTCTTTTGTTTGTGATTGCATAAAAACATCGTCTAGATAGGTGATTGCGTTTTTCTTGAGTATCAGTGGTCTAAAAATTTTGCTCATAAAAGCTGAAAATGCTGCTGGTCCTATGGATATTCCATAGAATAAGCGGTTAAATTCATATTGTTGGTTTCCGATAACAAATTGTGTTAAACGTCGTGATTGTTCATCTAGTGGCATTTGATTGTATGCACTATTCATGTCGGCGGTTGTGAAGTATTTGCCGTTTATTTTTGTTAAAATAACTTGTATTGGTTCAATGGGCCAATTACATTTTGATTCATCTATGAGTGAATTGAGGTATCTAGCATCGAGAACGATTTTTAATGATTCTCCTTTAGCTAGAATGATAACGGGGTTGATGAATGTGTTGCCTTTTGGTTGTTCTTCTTTGTTTACTGGTGATATAATATTGTATTGTTCTAAAATATCGAGTAATCTGTTTACTTTATCATGTAAGTGAATTGGTACTTTACTTGCTCTTTGTTTTTTGAAAACTGCGTCAGGTTTTAATGGGAGATGTAGTGATGAACTTATTTTACCAACATCGAATTTTGATGTTGCATAGACTGATGAATATTTAATTAGCTGTTTGGCTAATTTTTCGAATTCGTCTTGTGTTATTTGTGAATGTTGGAAGTTAAACATTGTTAAGAATTTTTGTTGGTTCTCTGTGTAATTACTTATGTTGAATGTAGGTTTGAAATATGGAGTTTTTGTGAAATAATCCGTATTTCTGTTTTCGTTACTTATTATATTATTTATAGATAATTCTTCATTAAGAATTGTAGATTGGCATATATCTAGTAATTGGAGTATATTATTTACGCGATAGGCTTTTTCGTGTATTGGTGATATTGTAGCGTTGGTTTCACAATATCCTAAAAGTCCTAAAGGTAATGTTACTTGGTAAGGTGTGTTGTTATAAACATGTAAAGAAATTATATCTGAATTCGAATTTTTCAAATATTTTATTGAAGAGATTGTGATTTTGAAAAATTTATGAATAGGTTTGAATTCAAAATCTGACATATAAAATTTTTGTTTGTTTTGTTCTGTATCATATTGGTGAACTTGTTTGATTGAAAAATTATAGATGTTTCCTGATAGTGGTTTCAGGTGTTTTCTTTGTTGATTATATATTGGATAGAATTTCGAAAAGAATGGTGGTTGTTTATTTAATCTTTGAAAAAATGTTAAGGATGTTTCTTTTGTTTTTGTATATTTATCTTTGATTAATATTTTACTATTTAGTATGTTAATTGTTGGTATATACTTTGAAATAAATGGTATTCCAATGATATTATATTTAATATCAGTGATATGGAATATTTGTTTGAATGGTTTATTTAAAATTTTGCTTTGCTCTATTGTTCTGGTAGGGAGGAGAAATAATTGGATTTTTCCGTAGTTTATCAATGTTGATCCTTGTGCTGTTGCTAGCTTGCTGGAGGTTTCCAGAGGTGTTAGCTTTGGGTGTAAGGATTTTATTTCATTCCATGTGGGAATGTTTATTATGTTTGATTCTGCTCCTGAATCAATTAAAAAATCTATTTCAAGGTCTGGTGGTTGAAATTCTTTATTTCTTGGGCTTTCTAAGAGAAATGGTATTGTCCAAATTTTTTCTTTGGGTTGTTCTTTTTGTATATTTTGGTAGATGTGGTTTGTATTCAAGCATTTTGTTTTGGCATTTTGATCTGGTTGTGCTGTAGTATTTTTTGCATTTGTTTCTTGCGTTGTTGGTGTGGAATTTATGGGTGTAGTGTAATGATTTTGAAGAAATTCTGATTGATTTTCATATATATGTGATGGAAAGGGTTGTTCATATATAACAGATTCATAGTCATTTTCGACTTTTATCATATTGATAGCAAGAGTGTTTTCAGTATCACTTTCTGAATCTGATGATGTACAATTTATTTGATTGAGTTGTAACGTATCGGTTACTGTGTCATCAATACCTGGGGGGTCTGATGTTGTTTCTGGATTAGATTGTACTTGATTGATTTGTCTTTGATGTTTAGGTGTACTGCTTCTATGACGATTATTAGATGTATTATAGTGATTATTATTTCGGTGTGGTGACTTGGAATAATTTCTGTAACGATTATTATAACTTGGGTGTCGATTTTGTGAATTATTTCGCGATCTGTTTTGATAATTGTTGTTTGGTCTGTTATAGTTCGATCTATTATATGAGTTATTTCTTGATCGATTGTTTGGGTAATTCTGGTTTCGGTTGTTTGAATAACTTCTATTTCTATTATAGGAGTAGTTTCTATTCCTATTGTATGATGAATTTCGTGATTGGTTGTTTGGATAGTAGTTATTTCTTGGTTGGGAATTAGATCTAGAAACAAATCGTTGTGTATTCGAATTTGATCTGGAGTAGTTATTTCTACTATTTGGTCTATTGTAGTGATTTTGTGATGAATTATACGTGTTTCTTCGTTCTGGTGATCTTCCTCTATAACTTGAGTTATATGGGGATTGATTTCTTGTATAACTTGTATTGTTCGGAAGTGGCTTTCCTGAACTGTTGTTGCTGTATACATTTTTGTTTGGTAGATTTTGATCTTTTTTCATGTATTGATAGAATGATTTATTTGGTTCTTTGTATTTTTGAGGTTTATTTTGACTATCTTGCTGTTTTTGTCTACATTCGGAAATACTATGTCCGTATCGTCGGCAATAATTACACCATTTTTTGAAAGATGGTTTGCCTTTAAAGTTCGGGTTCTTTTCGTAAATATTGAGTATTTCAGTGATTTTTTCAACGAGATCTGTTTCTGATTCTTGTATATTATTAATATTAGTGGGAGTCGTTTCAATTTTGTTAACGTATTGTAATTTCAGATTTTCCGTTTCTTCTAGTTTCATCGTAATTTCTGCTTGTTCTAGTTTGTCTACTAGTTTTCGAAAATCTAAATCGGGTTCTCGAATTGAAGAAGGATGGGATGCTCTCTTTTTTATTGCTATTTTCCTTAATTGTGGTGTTAAGGTCATCATTAAGATTTCTGTCATCTTAGTGTTTTTATAGTCGTGTGTATTTAGTGAATATGCTTTTCGAACTAGTGTTTCGATTCTTACTGCTATTTGCTTGATGGTTTCGTTTGGTAATCTGCGAATTTCATTACATAAAACTCTTTGTTGTTGTTTGTTTCTTTCGGAGTCAAACATTTTTGAAAATTCTTGTGTAAATCTTTTCCAGTTTGATTTTATTTCTTGAGGTAGTACTGAAAACCATTTTTGGGCTGCGCCATCTAAGGTTGTTTGTATTAACGCTGTGCGTCGATGTATCCAATTTTGATGTAGTGGCGTATTTATTGGTTCAGGTCCGATATTTAAAATCAGGTTTGCTGTTACTGCATTTAAATAGTCTTCTACAGAGTATTCAGGGTCTGTTCCTGTGAAAACCATTAAAGGTTTGTTTGATGTTATTGATGATCCACCCATAAGGTATGGATTCATTGTCATTTGTAATGATTCTGCTGCATTTGGCATTTGAGAAAAATTTGAAAGTTGGTTTCTTGTTATTTCATGTTGTTGAAGATAATATGGTAGTGGTATTTCATTTTGCATTTGTGATGGTTGATACGAGTGTGCAATCATTGGATTTTGTTGTTGAATTGGTTGAAAGGATTGTGTATTAATTGGATTTTGTTGTTGAATTGCTTGTTGATGTTGTGCATCTATTGGTTGTGGAGAAAAATTCCTATGATTTATACGTGTTTTCTGTATTCCTTGTCTACGATATTCTTGAGTATTTTGTGCAAATATATCTGGTTGTAGGAAATCTTCATCTGAGGATAAATAATCCATTTGATAAGATGTTTGTTTTTTATTTTTATTTTGTTGAAAAAATGGGTAATTTTCACTGCGATCCTGTGGAGGATTTGGTTGAAAATTATTTGAATTATATTGGGCTGTTGGGTTATCCCAGTTTCGAGGTTTTGTATATTGATTAAAATTCCTTTGTGGTTGATAATTTGTTTTTGACGGATGTGTATAATTATAATTATGGTCTGCAAAGTTGTTTCTAGTGAATGTTTTGCGTGTTTTTGATGGTATTGTCACGGGTTTGTATGTTTGATAATCCATATGTGAATATTTAGGGGCAACCGAAGGTTTTACGGTTGATTGTAAGGTTACCTGTGTTTGTGAAGGATTTGTATTTCTTGGTGTTGTTAAATTTGGGCGTATTGGTGAAATACTTTGTTGTGTAGTTGTTGTGTGTACAATTTCTTCATTTATGAAGTGTGATGGTGTCTGGATATCTTGTTGAGTAAGATTCCTAGTTCCATTGAGGTTTTCATTGTGTATGACTGTAGAGTTTAAACTATTATTTTGTGTATCGGGTAAAAATGTATTATAGTTTAATGGTGTTGCATCAATTGTTAATGGTATTACTCTTACATAGTCTCTTATGTAAGATATTGTACCTATTGCTTGACTTGAGATTGATTGTGGGAAGCTTATAAATGCGGGATGAGACCATTCGGGGTCCCAAACATAATCTGATTGTTCTGTGATAGCGGTTTCATCGTTCGAATTTTGGGGTCTAAAAAATTTTTTCTTGCTTGTGCAATTAAATCAATATTGTGTGTGAAATAATCTATTATGAACCATGCTAAAATTTTTTGTAAATCGTGTCTGGTATGTTGTGAAACGTCGTCTTTCGTGAAATTTTCTTTAATGACGTTCAAATAACTAGAGAGTAGTGTGATTTCATGTCGTACTCTTAAATGTTTAGATGTGTCTGTCGGTGAGACATTTGTTAATGGTAGTTCATTTTCTAATATTGAAATATAACTATATATTATTGCGAAAACTTCATTGGTGAAAATGGAGTTTGCTCTTTGTGAGTTATGGTATTGGATGCTTTTTATATATTCTGAAAAGACTTTTGAAAATTCTAAATCGAGATCGTCTGTTTGAATAGTATATGTTCTATTATTATGGTTTGGGGAAGTGAATTCTATAGAGTAGATTCCATACTGTTGTGTTATGTTGCATATATCTTTTAGATAGTGATCTATGATTTGTCTTTTGATTTTTACATCGGGGAACTCTGTTTTACATGGACTAATTCCGGGTTCAAATAAATTTATGAGTAAATTTTGACAAAATAAGTGTTGTCCTCTATCAGTATCTGCGTCTACTATAAAGGGAAAGATTTCATCATCATCTGGAGTTTCTTCACCTGGAGTGTGTGTTGAGCTCATTTTTTCGTTCGATGACTGTTAATATGTAATTATTAATGTGTCGAATTGGTTGATTCCAATTGTATAGATGTACTGGTTTGTGTTTGTACTGCTTTTTTATTCTTCTTTTTCCTCTTTGTGATGAATTTGAAGTTGTTTCTGAGTCAGAAAAATATAATTGATCGTGAAGTGGGTAATTTTTATCTACTGATTCTTTTAGTTTGTAAAGTTCGTCTAAACTGTTGGTTTCTGATTCTGAAAATGCGTTTCGATTCTTTGAAAATCTTTTTCGTGTTATTTGTCTTTGTTTAGTTATTATTTTTCTCTTTAGTGTTTGTCGTTTTGTGCGAATGTATCCAACTGTTTGTGTATGAGGTGTGATTACAAGGTCGTATTTTTTGTTATCTATTTCACAATTGTGTAAAATGATTGTTTGTTTATTTCCTAGGTTTTTAAATGACATAAGGTTTAGGATGACGGATGCAAAAGGTTGTTAAATGATTTCTATTTTCTTAAACTGTTAGTTCTTACGATTTTTTGGTTAGCTTAACCTGGGTCTTTTTGTTCAGGGTTGGAGAGAAAAGTATATCGATTCCGGAGAATGATTTTACTTTCTCGTGACTAGTATAAGCTAAGGTGTTAACTTACTTAATCTTACTTAAGGGAGTGATTGTGTTCAAGGGTTGGAGAATAGTAAATCGATCCACAAGGTTCAGGTATAATTAGAACGCGAGTAGTTCGTTAGGTACTATTTTAAACTTACTAAGTCTAAGATTTATCCTGGGTCTGGTAAGAGGGGGGGTCAAGTGAAGGATGAATAACCGAAGTTCTTCACTGCTTATCCTAATTTGAATGATTAGTTTTGTTTAAAAATTTCTATTAGTCTTGGGTTTTTAGAAAGGGTTGGATAGTGAATCGACGTTTGAGGTCGTTAGACACTAATTAAGTGGGTGGGGGAGAACAAAGTTGTTCTGTTTGATCCAAGGATAAGCCTTGATGATCAAATTTAAAATTTAATTAAGTAGAAAATGATTTAAGATCCAAGGATAAGCCTTGATGATCTGGTTTTAAAATTAAGTGACTTTAAGTTTTAATAATGTTTTAATTTGTGTAAAGTAAAGATTTAGTGTTTTTATGATATTAGTGGGTTTGATGATTGCTGTTATGTTTTAGGTGATGAAGCTGGAACAACAGGATGATTTATGATTACTAACCATTTATTGTCATGCTACTAATTTTTATTTTATTTTCCAATAAATATTTTTCAAACATGTTTTGTATAATACTGCAGAATTTTAAGAAAACGATCTTAGATCTTTTTATCAATCGTTATTGTATAATATTAATTTTGTTTAGCGCCTGAAATGATTTTGAAGATTAGCTTCAAGGTTTTATGTTTGCAAATGGAAATCTAAATTCATTGCAAGTAGTATTCGAAATATAAAAGTTTGTTCTGGCTTTTGCCGAACTATCATATAACTATACGGCAAGTTTCTACTTTGTCGTATGTCGTCTTTGGTTCGATGTCTTCTTCCAATTCCGGGTAGTTCTATTATGGTTCGGAATATTGGCTCTGATCTATTGAGTCGGAGAGACATTTCAATTAAATTATTGTCGTATAACATTTTGTAAATGTTTTTGTCTAATTTCTAATCTATTCTTGGTTAATTCTAATCTAATAAGGTCTTGTTCGAGACTTATGGTCGCACCAGATGAGTTATGACTGGGGCGTAACTCATAGAGTAATTTCGGATAGGGTACACCGTCTGCTCGTCACGCTATCTTATTTTCGGCCGGATAGATTCGTGCAACTTCTTAGTCTAATACCGATCCTAATCTTACTCTTATACTATCTAGTCTCAGGTTGTTTAACTAGTCTCTGCTAGGCTCAATAGATCTAGGGTATACTGGTTTATTGCGGCTGCTGAAGTGCTCGGGAGAGTCCAACTAATTTCTAAGTTAAATTCAAATCTCTCTGGTGCTGAAATTACAAGTAACTTCAGCACTTACAAATAAGTGGGTTGTTAGTTAGATGGATCATGATTGGTTAATATTAAATACTTTACATTGGTAAAACATTTAATTTATCCAATCATAAAATATAGTTTAGATCAGGTTCTTGAAGTCTGTAACGTGAATAACTGCGAAGTCAGGTTCGACTGTGCAAAATTTCCGACTGCTTTTCAGACAAATTTTGTTTTAGTATATCCGTCATTATGTTTGAGGCCCGTTGAAGCGTTAATTTTTTGTAGGAAATATTTCTAACAATAAGCTGAGACCTTTTTTGTCCTTCCAAGTGGTAAAAACAGTTGAAAAAACTTCAAAAATTGTTATTTTTGTCAGATTATCATTGTGCAAAATTAAAATTTTTTGGTCAATTCAATTTTTTGCTGTTCTTTCTTTTCGGTTATTTCCTAAAATTTTCCATTTTTATTCAATCTTTTTTTTGAAAATTTGTTTGTTATTAACGTTGGAAAGCAATCTTTTTTAAAGGTCAGGGACAGCCGCGGCGAACGATCAGATTCTTTTTGTTCAAACGATCAAAAGTGAGTTTGGTTTTTGGGCCAAATAGACGTCAATTACAATTTAATAAAAGAGGTTCCCATCTTTTCCCGATTTAATAACCACTTCCAATTTGTTTAACAAATTCCAATATCCTGGCAAAATAGTTTTATTTTGTCAAATATCTAATTTGGTTTAAATCTTATCAGCCTTCGGGGCATTATTTCCTGGAGTGTTAATCGAGCATTTCTTTTGTTCTCTTTGAAATCCCGAAAGATCTGAAAGAAATCTTATAATTGCTCTTGCATAATTTGAAAAACTCTTTTTCTTTCCATCGCATATTTGGTTTCTTTCGGTGCACTATTGGGGTAACCAATTAATTTTTCCTCAGTCAAGCGTGGTTTTCATCAAGTTATACAAAAAAACTGTCCCCTCAGGTGAGTTTCTTTCATCTATCATTTTCACATCATCGAGTTAAACTGAAAATCATCTAATATTCATGAGTCCAAATCAATCAAAATTGCCGGGGCAACAAGAAATGATTTTCACAGCAGCTTGTTGGAACATCCGGTAGTAGAATAGCCGCTAAGGTTAGTATTTCAAGAATAATTCAACAAAAAGTTATCTTTCAAACCGTTTTTTTGCGAAACTCCTAGACAAAATATAGTTCTGTGCTCAACTTTCTACAGTTCTCGCTGATTTCGCTCTTTTCAGTACTTTGAAACAATGAAAAAATTTGAAACTTTCATTGAAAAGTTACCCTTCCTCTGAAACAAGCTTCTAGATCGACGCGGGTTGACCAAAACTTCTTGTCATACAATTTCCATATATGAGAAACTTCTTTGCATACAATTCCATACAATTCCATAAGTACAGAAGATCGCATAAAATGTCGAAGACCTTAGTTTACTCAGAGTACCAAATGCTGGACGGACTTGCATTTACAATGCATAAAAAATAACCTGTATTGCCCTGGAGCTGTCTTTCACAAATGATATAACGAGTTTTTTCAATGACGAGTATTTTAAAAATTTGAATTGTTAAGCTATCAGACAATGATCAAGGCATGACCAAATACGCTATACAAAAGAAATACTAGTTTTCAGCGTTTTGAAAAAAGTTATTCAGCGAAAAGGAAAAAAAATCCAAGATTAGTGTATCCACGACTACGTTATTCACGCAAAAAAAAATAAATTTTGCATGAAAAAAAAAATTTTGGAAAAGTTTTATTTGCGGTGCAAAAACCAATTTGCGGAGTTTGAATAAACCAAACAAAAATTAGGGAAATTTCTAAATTATTTGGAAAAAGTTTTGTGTTGCTATCAAAAAATGCAAGTTATACAATTTTCATATATGGGAATTGTAAGATGAGCATTTTTTTTGAACAACAAAAACCTCAGTTTTTTTATCACCGGACTGTTTTATTAGAATCAAACGGCCGCAGAAATCAGTTTAAATCTTTTTTCAACACTTTTTGTATGATAAGCATTTTCGCTGCATTGGTGTCAACCCAGGTTTGCAGTAAGTAGTTCTATCTACTATAAGGGAAGTATTAAAAATTGTATAGACTGATTTTTAAATTAACAGATAATTTTTGATATCGTTAGAGCATTTTAAGCAGTTAATAACCCTATTTTGATTCTAAAACAGGAGTATCCGACGAGAATGAGAAGAAATAAAAAAAGAAGGCCCGTCAATCAGGTTGCTATGATAATTGAAAAACTTTATGGTGCTGAGATTAGGTAGTAAAAATAAGTCGAAAACATTTCGAAATAAGTCGAACTGGTCTTGTTTTAGGACTTTTTAGATTTTTTTCAAGTATTTAAGATACAGGGCAAAATTTTGACGAACGCTATTTCAAACCTGGCGCAAAAAACAACCTAGCGCTCGTCAAACAACATAATAGCAAGTTCTGGAAAGTGGGGAATAAAAATTGGACTATACTTAGGCAGGCTGGATGGCTTTTCACAGATTCTCTGCAAATCACAAAAAAAACGCAATTTTTATTATTAAAGATGTAGAAAAACTTCGGTGATGTAGACTTGTGGTTTGTAAGCGTTAAAAAGTCAAGATAATATACCAAATCAGAAAGATGATTCTTTGATTGAAACATCCTCATTGATAAAAATTTCAAATTCTTAGAATTCTTTTGATTTTTCAAATTTAGTTTCAATTCAAAAACATTCTTGGAGAAGTCAATGATCTCAGTTTGTTTCTTTTGAAGCGCAAAAACAAGAGAGCTGAAAATTTTACTTGGCGTGCCCTCAAAATTTTGACAAACCAGTAGTTAGGACGATTCTGCGGATTCATTGTTTTGATCGCTTATGTCATCAGACAGGAAAATTTACCAAAATAACATAACAGCCTGTTGTAACTCTAAGCATCAGTTGTATTAATCGGACATTCGCAAGATTTGTCAGCACAATTTTTCTGTTATTAAATGTTTTTTATCGGAATGGGTATACTAAAAAAAACCGCCTTAAAATTTGTTTTAACTCTATTATCTATTGACTTTGCGCTGAAAAAAAAGTAAGCAAGTGTTTTAAGGATTCCAAAAAAATTATTCCGTAAATACAAACTCGTTGTACTTCTTATGAAAAAGTTCAACAATTAGATAAGTTCATTAGCAGTGTTTTTGACAATAATTCTGTCCAGTGCACAACTCTCCCAAATTAAGTTCCTGATTTAGTTCAAATATTTTCTAGTTCGGTTCTCGGCTCAGTTTTGTTAGAAAGCAAAGAATACACCCTAAAAAAGTTTATAAAAATTGTATTACTTGTGGCAAAAATACCAAAAATGAACTAAAACAAACTAACCAAATTTCCCGCACTGACAGAAAAGGTTTCCGTTCGATTTAAATCGATTTTAAATCGATCCCAATCGATTAACCATGTACATTTTACGAACTTAAATGGATTTTAAATTGATTCAAACCGATCTTTTTGAAAAATTTAAATCGATATAAGTGTCTAAAAAATCGATTTGAATCGATTTCGATGGATTTTCCGACTCACTAAAATCCATCCGAATCTCACTTAAATCCATCAGAATCTATCTCACTTAAATCTATTTTAAATCGATCTAAATCGATCTTTTTGAAAGTTTTAAATCAATTTAAGTGTCTAAAAATCGGTTTAAATCGATTTTGATGGATTTTCCGACACACTAAAATCATTTTTTTTGCTAACACGGCGAAAAAAACATACCCCTTAAAAAATTGTTGGAATTTTTTATTCTCGATTTTTTAAACATAAACTCTCTTGCCAGATGTATAGAATTCTTTAGAATGATCCACATAAATCAGGTTTTAAACTCAAAAATTTGCAATAAAATCATAGAAAACCATTGTAAATCAGATTATGGGCAAAATCTTGTGTAACAGACCAGAAAAGGGTCAGGTAAAACTAAATTGTGATCTCAATATTATGCAATAAAAACATAGAAAAACAGGAGAGTAAATCAGATTTTAAGCAACCACTTATGAAACGAATCAAGAAAAGGGTAAATAAAGATCCGTTTTTGAACTCAAAATACGCAAGAAAATCATAAAATTCTATCGATATTTTGGTCTTTTTATTTGGTCTTTTTTATGCTACAGTACGCTATGGATGAAAAACGGAAATTGATAGGCAAAAATTAAACGCAATATAAATTTGAAACTGATAAAACTCGAATGAAAAAAAAATCGATTTAAATTGATTCAAATCCGTTTTAATCCCCTCAAAAATGAAAACAAATTCAGACGTGAAAAATGCATTTAAATTGATTTAAAATTGATTTGTATCATTTTTTAAGCTGGGATTTAAGATCAATTTAAATCGATTTTAAATCGATCCAAATCAATCTTCATCTTTTTTTTTAATCCTCGTACTTTTTTCATACTAAAATTGATCTAAATTTAATCAACGTACTTTTTTCACACTAAAATCGATCTAAATTTGATCAACGTACTTTTTTCATACTAAAATCAATCTTAAACCATTTTTGTCAGTGCGGGTTGCCACGATGCTTGAAATTCTATTCAGAATTGTGTTGCAAAAATTGCAGCATCGGCTAGCCTGCAATCAGTGGACTAGTTTAACTGCGAGGTTTTTATGAGGTTTAACTGCGAGGTTTTTACCAAAAATTCAAATGAATTCTACACAACGCTGGTAACAGATATGTTTCGGAGCTCGCAACATTCATATTTTTTGTTGATATTCTTTGCTGCTTTGGAGATCGCGAACGAATAGCTATAACAATGTATTGTCAAAAATAGCTTTAAAAACCGGTACTCCGTAGTTTTATGGAATCCAGAGGAAGTTGCTATACTCACTCATTGTGGCGACAAAACTATTACGCCGTCACATTTTACGTTGACTTACTTTGTGCGCGGAAATTACGGAAGTTTTGTAAGTGAAATCCATTTACATTTTGTGAAATGCTTAAAGACTTGTCTCTGGTTTCCAGTGATCTACAGGCACAAAAATATGGGCCTATCTAGTGCACAGTTTGGCCTCGTAATGTTAAACGAAAACACTAAAAACACATAAGAAGTTGTAATAACTGTGAAAGTTATAGCAAAATTGACAAATAATTAATTATTCGATTTTGCCCGGGTGTCGATATTTTGGTCTTTTTATTTGGTCTTTTTTATGCTACAGTACGCTATGGATGAAAAACGGAAATTGATAGGCAAAAATTAAACGCAATATAAATTTGAAACTGATAAAACTCGAATGAAAAAAAAATCGATTTAAATTGATTCAAATCCGTTTTAATCCCCTCAAAAATGAAAACAAATTCAGACGTGAAAAATGCATTTAAATTGATTTAAAATTGATTTGTATCATTTTTTAAGCTGGGATTTAAGATCAATTTAAATCGATTTTAAATCGATCCAAATCAATCTTCATCTTTTTTTTAATCCTCGTACTTTTTTCATACTAAAATTGATCTATATTTAATCAACGTACTTTTTTCACACTAAAATCGATCTAAATTTGATCAACGTACTTTTTTCATACTAAAATCAATCTTAAACCATTTTTGTCAGTGCGGGTTGCCACGATGCTTGAAATTCTATTCAGAATTGTGTTGCAAAAATTGCAGCATCGGCTAGCCTGCAATCAGTGGACTAGTTTAACTGCGAGGTTTTTATGAGGTTTAACTGCGAGGTTTTTACCAAAAATTCAAATGAATTCTACACAACGCTGGTAACAGATATGTTTCGGAGCTCGCAACATTCATATTTTTTGTTGATATTCTTTGCTGCTTTGGAGATCGCGAACGAATAGCTATAACAATGTATTGTCAAAAATAGCTTTAAAAACCGGTACTCCGTAGTTTTATGGAATCCAGAGGAAGTGGCTATACTCACTCATTGTGGCGACAAAACTATTACGCCGTCACATTTTACGTTGACTTACTTTGTGCGCGGAAATTACGGAAGTTTTGTAAGTGAAATCCATTTACATTTTGTGAAATGCTTAAAGACTTGTCTCTGGTTTCCAGTGATCTACAGGCACAAAAATATGGGCCTATCTAGTGCACAGTTTGGCCTCGTAATGTTAAACGAAAACACTAAAAACACATAAGAAGTTGTAATAACTGTGAAAGTTATAGCAAAATTGACAAATAATTAATTATTCGATTTTGCCCGGGTGTCGATATTTTGGTCTTTTTATTTGGTCTTTTTTATGCTACATTACGCTATGGATGAAAAACGGAAATTGATAGGCAAAAATTAAACGCAATATAAATTTGAAACTGATAAAACTCGAATGAAAAAAAAATCGATTTAAATTGATTCAAATCCGTTTTAATCCCCTCAAAAATGAAAACAAATTCAGACGTGAAAAATGCATTTAAATTGATTTAAAATTGATTTGTATCATTTTTTAAGCTGGGATTTAAGATCAATTTAAATCGATTTTAAATCGATCCAAATCAATCTTCATCTTTTTTTTTAATCCTCGTACTTTTTTCATACTAAAATTGATCTAAATTTAATCAACGTACTTTTTTCACACTAAAATCGATCTAAATTTGATCAACGTACTTTTTTCATACTAAAATCAATCTTAAACCATTTTTGTCAGTGCGGGTTGCCACGATGCTTGAAATTCTATTCAGAATTGTGTTGCAAAAATTGCAGCATCGGCTAGCCTGCAATCAGTGGACTAGTTTAACTGCGAGGTTTTTATGAGGTTTAACTGCGAGGTTTTTACCAAAAATTCAAATGAATTCTACACAACGCTGGTAACAGATATGTTTCGGAGCTCGCAACATTCATATTTTTTGTTGATATTCTTTGCTGCTTTGGAGATCGCGAACGAATAGCTATAACAATGTATTGTCAAAAATAGCTTTAAAAACCGGTACTCCGTAGTTTTATGGAATCCAGAGGAAGTGGCTATACTCACTCATTGTGGCGACAAAACTATTACGCCGTCACATTTTACGTTGACTTACTTTGTGCGCGGAAATTACGGAAGTTTTGTAAGTGAAATCCATTTACATTTTGTGAAATGCTTAAAGACTTGTCTCTGGTTTCCAGTGATCTACAGGCACAAAAATATGGGCCTATCTAGTGCACAGTTTGGCCTCGTAATGTTAAACGAAAACACTAAAAACACATAAGAAGTTGTAATAACTGTGAAAGTTATAGCAAAATTGACAAATAATTAATTATTCGATTTTGCCCGGGTGTCTGAATTTTCATCTAGATTGATATTTCAAAAACAGCAGCAGTGCTATCAGCAATTAGTGGCCTTAGTTTAATTGTTGCGCAAATAGAATTGATAAGAAAATTATATCACAGGAAGCCTCTTACGCAGCTCAACAAAGTTTTAGAAGGGTTAAATCTCCACAAACCAGTCTAAAAGATAAAAATTTCACTTGATAGTCAATAAATGTGATTTTTACTATATAAAACCCAGAATCTCTGTTAAAAAATATTTTTTAAACAATTTGCGCAAATTTTTGGAGATTTAACCCTTCTAAAACTTTGTTGAGCTGCGTAAGAGGCTTCCTGTGATATAATTTTCTTATCAATTAACAAAGTAGTTTCAGCGTAATTTTTGATTAAATGAAAAAAGCCAAAATGACCCATTTTTGGGGTAAAATTTTTGTTGAGAATTTGAGAAAAAATAGCACCATATTAATTCTGGTGAAATTCTAAGCAACTTTTGTTCTCTTCACTTTTTGTCCAATCTCAACCCAATTTGAGAAAAACGCTTTTGAAAATTCAAGTTTTGTTCGTTTTGTCCGGATAATTTAAATCAGCACTGTACAACGACTAATTTTAAATATAAAGTATATCGCAAGTGGTTCTATATCTACACATTCGACAAATAAAAAAATCAGAGCAACTCTAGTAGATAAATTCAAAACAAATCTTTTCAATTTTCAAATTAAGAAAGAGTCTTAGCTGTAAATTTTGTTCGAGCCATTTGTTCATTCTTTCTCTTTTTTCAAAGTTAATGATCATGTATGGAGCAACCATTGCGCGAGCCAAATTGCATCTTCAGCTATGGTGGTTGAAATGTTTTCAACTGAAGATCTCGCTGATAGACCCTCGTAGACCCTCCAAACAGTGTAAACTGGTCATGTTTAGCTTTTCTTACTAAAAATAATGATAAAATTTCCTAGGAACGTTTGCATGAAGTAATCCTTCGTCGCTAATGAGAAATCATAAGCAACCTTTTTGCCATCTAATTTGGAGCGTTTTGTGATAACAGTACGCTCTAAAAATGAAAATGCAATATTGACAAAAAAGCTTTCGTAAATTGAACCCCGGTGATTTAGCTTTGATATTGGAGCTTGAGCTCAAAAAACTTTCGTTGTACGATTTTGTCGAAAGGACACATAAGCCATAACAGGACCGCTACCTGGTATATTTCGAATGTTCCGACCACCATTTAATTGGTCTGAAAAGATTTTGGTCAAACTTTTTTTCGAGTAAACTATAATTTTTTACTGCCAATATCAAATTCAGGCTCTAATGATCGAGTATAAAATCCGGCCTTTTAGAGTTGGAATCAATTCAATTTGAAACCATTATGAGTGCGGATAATTTGCCGAGCATAAATAGTTGTTGAAAATATAAAAGTCTATTCCAGCAGCGCTGCTGTCAATGTTTTGCTATTTTACAAGCATACTCGCTTGGCAACCCACAGATACCCAGATCGATTCATATATGATGTCAATTTTTGTAAAACTGATCTGATATTAAAAACACCACCACAACCAGGCATTTAAAATCCTCACTTTCTTCGAAAGTCTGATCAGCAAGATTGTGAACATAGATAGTTGTTTAAACATTTTTCACCAAAAAACCCAGAGAAACAAGATAAGCTGTGATGATAAATATTGAATCTAACACATCGTTACGTTGCTCACAAAAACTGCATCTTCTGAAAAAATTTTGAATGTCAAAGTTTTTTGTTGTCAAATCACTTTTTGTCAAGCATTTCCGGCTGTTGTAACGAGATTAGAAACTTAATATTTGACTTTGCAAGAAGTGATGTTTTTTTAGTCATTAAAAAATATACATTAGATAAAAAGAGAGCCTCAAGTGATGCTTTCAAGTGAAAGAAACCAAGTAGGGATCCAAAATTTCTATGGGGAAAACTCACGGATTAATTTATTTTTTCTTAAAACAAAATTCAATACTGTTCCTTGTTAATCAGAGTTTAACTTTTTCTCAAAGATAAAGGGCAGTTGTCCGAAAAACTTTATGGTTTTCATAAATGAAATTGAAATTTTAATTTTCAAAGCAAATCGTTAGTTTTGCTAATAAGCGGTCAAATATATTCATCCTTTAGAAGTACACAGAAAAAAAAACTACTCGTGTCAGGAGTAATCCCTGATTGTTTAGAATGCCTAGTAAAATCTATTGAGTTATGTTTGCAGTTTTTTCAATTCATTCCGCCTAAAATAATTTAACAGAGCATTCTTTTTTAATAAAAGAAATTGTTCATACATTGCTTTTCCGTGTGTTTAACTTAAACCAATGGAGCTTTTTTGCTTCTCTTCTCAAAATTCATGTAAAGAGTAATTGAGCGGATCAAAAAAGAAGATCAGTAATTGGACCAAATAGCATGCCTCAATTCAATTTGGAACGACTTTTAGACGGATTAAATCTCCATTTACGCGTTACTAGCATGAACTATGTCGCGCGTTTCTTATCCCAAATAGGTCAATTTGGCAATTAAAAAAAACCCAACCCTGTATTCAAAAATTAGAACAGAAAAGGCAGCGAAAAGTGAGGAGAAACAGCAAAACAAGTTTTTGAAATTAGGTATTTCGTCATTACACTGGCCAAAAAATGAGCGCGGCAGAAAATTTAGTTTTGACTTCATAATAGGAAATATATAGGCTTAGGTTTTTAGTCATTAAAAAATATACATTAGATAAAAAGAGAGCCTCAAGTGATGCTTTCAAGTGAAAGAAACCAAGTAGGGATCCAAAATTTCTATGGGGAAAACTCACGGATTAATTTATTTTTTCTTAAAACAAAATTCAATACTGTTCCTTGTTAATCAGAGTTTAACTTTTTCTCAAAGATAAAGGGCAGTTGTCCGAAAAACTTTATGGTTTTCATAAATGAAATTGAAATTTTAATTTTCAAAGCAAATCGTTAGTTTTGCTAATAAGCGGTCAAATATATTCATCCTTTAGAAGTACACAGAAAAAAAAACTACTCGTGTCAGGAGTAATCCCTGATTGTTTAGAATGCCTAGTAAAATCTATTGAGTTATGTTTGCAGTTTTTTCAATTCATTCCGCCTAAAATAATTTAACAGAGCATTCTTTTTTAATAAAAGAAATTGTTCATACATTGCTTTTCCGTGTGTTTAACTTAAACCAATGGAGCTTTTTTGCTTCTCTTCTCAAAATTCATGTAAAGAGTAATTGAGCGGATCAAAAAAGAAGATCAGTAATTGGACCAAATAGCATGCCTCAATTCAATTTGGAACGACTTTTAGACGGATTAAATCTCCATTTACGCGTTACTAGCATGAACTATGTCGCGCGTTTCTTATCCCAAATAGGTCAATTTGGCAATTAAAAAAAACCCAACCCTGTATTCAAAAATTAGAACAGAAAAGGCAGCGAAAAGTGAGGAGAAACAGCAAAACAAGTTTTTGAAATTAGGTATTTCGTCATTACACTGGCCAAAAAATGAGCGCGGCAGAAAATTTAGTTTTGACTTCATAATAGGAAATATATAGGCTTAGGTTGGATTTTTATTGAAACTGAGATCCACGTTTTCCAAAGCAGACATGTCACGCGCTTTTCTATAAGCTCTCTGAAATCTAATATTTGATACTGAAAGCGTAATAAGAATTATTAACCCGCACAAAAAAATAGTACAAATTGAAGTCAAGCTAATTGGTCAGATTACTTCCCAAAATAATACTTAATATTTGATAATGATAATTCATTACTTTTTAGTTCAACAACTTTCATCAACGAAAACTACTTCAAACTTGATATACCAGCAGTCTGGTTATTTCTCAAATTTATCTGCTGTTTTTAATATCAAGATCTATGTTTATTTCGTTTGCCATTTTGGTCGTGGGCAATAATGAGAGAGGTTAACCTTTTTTATCTAAAACTGAACTAGTAAAATTGACTCTTTGAAAGTTTTTGCTGATACAATATAAACTGTACAAAACACAAATCTGCGCCATAATTCAATCTAATTTCCTAAGCATTGTCAGAATAATAACCTTGCGTATTTACAATCTTAATAAAAAGAATGATTTTCAGTAAGAATTTTGATTAATGATCCGTGTCTAAATAAATCAGTCGTGCCTTTCCAAGGATTTATGGCTGGAAGCGCTTCAATATAATAAATAACTCAGTTTTTTGTTGACTTTTTCCATGTTCCTGACTTTTACGTCTGACTGTAAGAGAACTGCTGATCCCCACCTTAAAAAACCGTATCATTCTCGTGATGACATTTTTTTTAAGTTTCGATAGAAATGATGTCGGTATCAAGAGAAGCCGGTTGATGCCCAAAAGCGCAGATTTTTACAACCCGATTAACATGCAAGAAGTTGACAAAGCAAACTGTCCAATGGATAGGCGCTCATTAAACCTGTTCTAAAATGCAGGTGAATGCACACAAAAACTCCTTGGATTGCACGCTACAAGTATTTGTTACGTAACAGCTGTCGGCCCATATATTTTGTCACGGATTCTCGCAAAATTGGCTGCTTTTGTGGCGATTTTGATTGATACAGTCTTTTAGTTTTTTGTTCGTGGAATCCAAAGCAACAAAAAAAATCAAATAAAACTAGCAACATTGCGGATTCCGCTTCAAATCTCAGTTTTTCGCTTGTTGCGGAAGCCGCTTACATTTCACAAAATGTACTGTTGGGCCAAGTAATGATACCAAAAAACTATAGATGGGCAGAAGCATGGAGTTGATCTTATAATTTAAAAGTCTGTAGTCTCTTTTGAATTTGAGAGCAATTTTTTGTCAACATTGAGAGAAGTTTTTCCGAATTCGAATCACAACTAAGTTGGCTTTAATATGACACCACTTTAGAACTACAGAGGGAAAACACCCAATCAATAATTCAAAGAAACAAGGGATCTACTGACAAATCCAAAATAAAGTTTCATTTTTCTTTCTGTTTCGGGTTTCACTGCTAAATGGCTAGTACACGATAGACCACACTTTTGCATAGAAATGGCCTAATGCTATAGTTCCTTCCCACCTTTCAAACGTCGAGGTCCCAGTCACTCATGGCCAGACTTTGTTGGTCGCATCGCTTTCCAGACGCAAATTGCCTAGTCGCGGCGATAGTTTGAGTGGTTGGTCGCGAAAACCTGGAAATACCAAAACTTGGTCGAGAAAGTCTGGATATGGGTCGCAATTTAGTTTTAATTTCGTTCGCCAAGAACCAGCAAAGATTGATGATCAAATTTCTTGAGCGGGTGGATTTTGAAATTTTTGAAAAAACTCGACTTTTTTAAGATTGCTCAAATTAGGTTTTCGAGCTTAGCCAGAACACTATGGCTTTAATTTGGCTAAAAAAAAAATTTTTAAAAGGCGAAATTTGGTTTATTAGGGTAGTTTATGTTTTGTTTTGATTGTTTTGACACAACAAAAGTTTTATGACGCGAGCTGCTAGCACTAGTTTCATAGAAAGTAATCGATTATAATAGACTACATTGGTAAAGAAAAAACTTAACCCAAAAAACGATTTTCATGACACTTTTATTCATTAATTAGTTTGTAACGGGATTTTAATCATTTTTTTCAACATTCAAAAATCCATTATTACCCAATTTTGGTTTCAACATAATCGATTATTTTTGATTCATACCCGCGCCCAACAAAAGCTTCTAATCTTGATAGAAATTTTATGTAAATAATCGAGCCTAATTTTTGTATTTTCTGTGCAGAAATCATTTGTTTCTCATCTCACATTATAAGGATACAATTTCTGGAAAAAATAACTATCAATCAGCTCAATGCTCAACTGCAACGAGACAAACAAACTTTAGGTATGCACAATAGTCGTAGCGATAAAATGCAAATAAACCAATGTTCTACTAAGTGTTGCTTGGCATTAGATCATTTAAACTTTATGTTAAATTTAAGACTATATATTTAGCAGATCAAGTGGCCTAATGGTTAGCACAACCAATTATCCAATGGTTGGTCTGAGTTCCGAGTCTCACCCCGCACTAGATTTTCTTGAAAAAAATCGATTTAATGTATTATATCAGCAAACAGCTGAAACCATATAATCGATTTTCATAATTTTTGAAGGATTGTAGTCGATTATTGTAAACAATCAAAAATCTGTTATTTACCATCAAAATCCATTTTTTTACAAAATTTTCAAACAATTTTTGTTCATAAAATTCACGAAAGTTGGTTAATTTTTGCAAATAAAAAATACTTACTCTGCCTTTTGTAGCGCGTTCTGCAAAACTAAAACCCCGATTGAACATGTTCATCAATGTGTACCCCATTCCCCAACTTTCACGTCCCCAATTCCCCTTCCAAACCAACACGCTCCATTCAACGAAATTCCCCCCCCCCCCCCCCCCCAAATCACACCTCATTACACACAACCTGCCCCCTTCCCACACACACATAAACACACACCCTAGTACTCCCTCATCCCCCCTCACGTTTCACGTTTATCCACTCCCCCAGTTTAAGGTTGGTAAAATTTTGAATGGGGGTGAATTCATGGGAGAAGGGTTGGCTTAAAATGGGGCTTATCATAGAATGGTGGACAATGAGGAAATGAGGAACGTAAGTTGGGAAGAAAAATGAAAAAAAAAACAGAGAAAACTAGTAAAAAGTAAACCCGAAAAATTGTAGAAAAAACGATAACAACTTTGTTAGTCAAAGTAAGTATCATTTTGCAGTTTTCTAATAAAAAGTGTGATAAATCAAATGAGTTAGGTTTTATGTTTAACTCATAGAGTAATTTCGGATAGGGTACACCGTCTGCTCGTCACGCTATCTTATTTTCGGCCGGATAGATTAGTGCAACTTCTTAGTCTTATACCGATCATAATCTTACTCTTATATCTACTAGTCTCAGGGTGTTTAACTAGTCTCTGCTAGGCTCAATAGATCTAGAGTATACTGGCTTATTTCGACTGCTGAAGTTCTCTTGGATATGTAACTAAGTTCTAAGTTAAATTCAAATCTCTCTGGTGCTGAAATTACAAGTAATTTCAGCACTTACATATAAGTGGGTTGTTAGTTAGATGGAATATGATTGGTTAATATTAAATATTTTATAGTGGTAAAATATCTAATTTATCCAATCATAAAATATAGTTTAGATCAGGTTCCACCCATCCGGGTTTTACAGAGTTTTTTAGAATTATCTTTCTGCAATTCAAAGGATGGATGATGAACGTTGGTATTCGGCGAACATCGTATTCTTGTCCGGTTCTTCTTGTTAGAGAAGTTCCAGGACGCTGGAGTTAGGGACATCAATCGTTGTGTCGTTTTGTGACAACGACTGTGTTTCCCAATGAAATCAATCTGATTTCAAAATGGTTTGCTATGACGGGTTTTTCTGTATTATGTAGAGAACTTGTTTTGTGTTCAACCTCGTCTGGGAATGGCGTGGAGATTGTGTGTGGAAGGGATGCCTTGTAACTCGGATCTGTACGTATACTTGAACATCGAGGTGGTCATTGGTCTAGTTCAATGAAGTCCTTTTCTGCGAAGTCAAGTCGTACTCTAAATCCTTTGAGTTGTGATTGTGGACGGCATATCGGTTGTCGTTAGCCATTCTTGTTCGAGTGTAATGGGATCATTTTGTCGTTGGATGTTCGTATTTGTTGTTGTGTGTTGATCTATATACTGCAAGGTATGATTTACATTTTATAAAATTTTTATTAGTTTGGTTTTTTAATTATGAATTTAGTTAGTTGTTCTCACAAAAGCATTTTGTTTTAGTTCTGTTATTTTGAAAAGTTACTCACCCTTGAGTACCTCTTACTAAAAATAGAAGTGTGGTCACAAAGCGTGGATGTAGCGCGGTGGGTTAGGCCGGCTATAGAGCATGCTCAGGACGTCCTCTCTGGTGGGTTAGGCCAGTAGTGGGAATATGGTTTCGTGCGGTTTCTTTGAGAGGTCCTGTTATGTGATAACGTTTTATGTTGGGTTTATGTTGGTCTTTCTTATGTTTCTTTGGTTGCGTCCTTTTTTTCAAAAATCAAATTGTTTTTGTTATGGGTTTGTCTTTCGACTTTTTTGTGTTTTATTATTTCTTTTTTAGACTTTATAATAGTCTTCAAAAGAATAAATTATCCAGTTTTAATGTCGAGGTATTCGCGGCGATAGTTTGAGCGGTAGGTCGCGAAAACCTGGAAATACCAAAACTTGGTCGAGAAAGTCTGGATATGGGTCACAACTTAGTTTTAATTTGGTTCGCCAATAACCAGCAAAGATTGGCGATCAAATTTCTTGGGCGCGCGGATTTTGAAAATTTTGAAAAACTAGACTTTTTGAGATTGCTCAAATTAGGTTTTCGAGCTTAGCTAGAACACTATGGCTTTAGTTTGGATAACTATATTTTTTTTTAAATGCGAAATTTGGTTTATTTTTTGTTTCGATTGTTTTGACACAAGAAAACAGTTTCATGACGCGAGCTGCTAGCACTAGTTTCATAGAAAGTAATCGATTATAATAGACTATATTGGCAAACAAAAAACTCAACCCAAAAAACGATTTTCATGACTAATTAGTTTGTAACGGGATTTTAATTTTTTTTTCAGCATTCAAAATTCCATTATTATCCAATTTTGTTTTCAACATAATCGATTATTTTTGATTCATACCCGCGCCCAACAAAAGCTTCTAATCTGGATAGAAATTTTATGTAAATAATCTAGCCTACCTTTTGTATTTTCTGTGCAGAAACCATTTAATTCTCATCTCACATTATAAGGATACAATTTCTGGAAAAAATAACTATCAATCAGCTCAATGCTCAACTGCAACGAGACAAACAAACTTTAGGTATGCACAATAGTCGTAGCGATAAAATGCAAATAAACCAATGTTCTACTAAGTGTTGCTTGGCATTAGATCAATTAAACTTTATGTTAAATTTACGACTATATATTTAGCAGATCAAGTGGCCTAATGGTTAGCACAACCAATTATCCAATGGTTGGTCTGAGTTCCGAGTCTCACCCCGCACTAGATTTCCTTGAAAATAATCGATTTAATGTATTATATCAGCAAACAGCTGAAATCATATAATCGATTTTCATAATTTTTGGAGGATTGTAGCCGATTATTGTAAACATTCAAAAATCTGTTATATACTGTTATAATCCATCAAAATCCATTTCTTTGAAAAATTTTTAATGGTTTTAGTTCATAAAATCCACAAAAGTTGGTTATTTTTTGCAAATAAAAAATACTTACTCTGCTTTCTTAGCGCGTTCTGCAAAACTAAAACCCCGATTGAACATGTTCATCATTGTGTACCCCATTCCCCAACTTTCACGTCCCCAATTCCCCTTCCATCCCAACACACTCCATTCCACGAAACCCCCCCCCCCCAATCACACCTCATTCCACACAACCTGCCCCCTCCCCACACACACATAAACACAAACACTAATTCTCCCTCATCTCCCCTCACGTTTCACGTTTATCTACTCCCCCAGTTTATCGGTGCCCCAAGCTAATCTTTGGGGGCGCGGGGGGGATGTTGGTAAAATTTTGAATGGGGGTGAAATCATGGGAGGAGGGTTGGCTTAAAATGGGGCTTCTCATAGAATGTTGGACAATGAGGAAATGAGGAACGTAAGTTGGGAAGATAAATAAAAAAACAGAGAAAACTAGTAAAAAGTAAAAACCCGAAAAATTGTGAAGGGAGAATGTAGAAAAAAAGATAACAACTTTCTTAGTCAAAATAAGTATCATTTTGCAGTTTTCTAATAAAAAGTGTGATAAATCAAAGGCAACTGCAAATTTGTGAAAACTGTGCAAAGTGTTAAAAATTTCAGACAAGAAGTAACTTTAGAAACAAATTTAAATATTTCATTATAATCTAGTATAATTGATTAAAATAAAATATACTGATTTCTCAATAAATAGATTATAATCCATTTTAATCGACTATAATTGTTTGAATTTTTTTGCTTTCTATGGAGACTAGCAATAAAAATATAATATAATTATTTATTATTTACGAAACTTTAGGACCAGGAAAGTTTTTTTGTTGCTAAAAATAGCTTATCAGAAATAAGCTCGGAAACAAAGAGTTTTATGAAAATCCCTGCTTTATCTGAAAAATTTCGAAAAATTTTTGGCCAGATATTTAAAGAAGAAGTTAAGTTTTTCTCGTCAGAACTTTAAAAAAATCAGTACGGGTAAAGTCTATGAAAATCATTTTTTTTGGCAAATGTGAAATTTTTATTCTAATTGTAAATCATTCTGCAAAGTAGAACCCATGCTCAACCCTTTGCACAAACTCCCCGAATCCCCGCCAGCTCTTCGTCATCCACCCCTACCCCTTACAACCCCCCTCCACCCATATACACAACCTTTAAACTCCGCCCAGAGACCCTCCTATCCGTACACACGCACCCTTCCACCTCCCCCTTCACGTTTATGTCCCCCCCCCCCCCGCTTACCTACCCGAAATTTTTGTCCACCAAATATAACGGCAAATAATTTCGTAGGTGGTCGTGATCAAAAGTTGATGTCGGCGAACAGTTCCAATGGGTGGTGAGGGGTGGAACCCACAAGCAGAAAGTGTATTCGCCCTTCCCTAAATCCGATAATGACCAAAGGTATGAGGTTTTGCGAAGGCGTCAAATTGTTTCTAAAAGCTCTTTGCCCCTTTTTCGCCGCGATTTTGACACACTTTTTGAACGAAAAATATTTTTCATTAAATGTGTATAAAATCAATTATTGTGTTTTTGATCCATCAAGAGAAGAAAACTACACATCATTTTTTTAATATAAATTTACCCGATGATATAATACAAAAACACAGATTTCTACTCAAAGTTTGAAGCAACTAGAGAAGAAAACTGAATATGATCTCCTTGGGCGGATCTATGTCTAGGATTTTCTCGAGGGGGGGGGGGGGGGGGGGCGGTTTTTCAAAAAATTTTCAAAACTTTGTTGACCTTCTTTTTATGTCGAAAAAATTGGTTTTCCGAGCTCTCCCAAAGCACTAAAAAGTCCCTGTTCAAAAACTCCCCGCAGGCAATTTTTTTTTTAAAAAATGACCAAAAAATGCTTTTTTTAGACGCTTTTTGGAAAATTTTCACCAAAAAAATTGCGTTTTTTTGGCGCGCGCTCCCCCCTTAAAGTAAGTAAATATTGGCGCCGAAGGCACCTTCGAAAAACTTTAGGGTCCGTCCGCCAAAATTGCATATCTGAAAAAAGTTCAAAGGATAGAACCTTTGGGTCGGCAGGGGGTCGAATCCCTGAGAAAAAGGCGTCCGACCCCCCCCCCCCCCTAAATCCGCCCCTGATGATCTCTATAAAATAGACAAAATTAAATCTAAAACCACGCAGTCTTCTCAGAAAAACAATTACACCATAATTCCTTCAAACGATCAGTTATAGAGGGTAACATAAGGAAGAAGCATTTCGATTAGAATTAGTTCGACTGAGCCAATAAACTTCAGTGGCATTTAGAGCTCACATTGAAAGCTATCTGAGCATAAATAGAAAAAGGTATAAATATTTCGTTCATTCTCAAATGGTCTCATTAAAACCCTTATTCAGGTCCAAGAATAGTTCAATTTTAGCAGAGGCAACGTGAAAAACTTGATCTAAGAACTCAATGAAGAATGAACAAGAATGGACATAAGAATTTAGCAAACAAGTAAGCTATTTGTCTGAAAACAAAAAAAATGATAGCCGGTTGCTGTGCAAGTAGCACAGAAAGTTCCAACCACAATAAAAACGGATGTTTTTTTTGCAAATTGTTGTTTTTTGTTTGTTCTGCTTTAAGCGTATGACAACGAAAACCAAAAATTGGAGAGTACCTTCAATAGTAAGAGTAGAAAAAGCATATCTCACAACGGTTTGTATCACAATAATAATCAAAAAGCAACAAAAATCAAATAATAATCTATTTCCTTCACACTTTCTGCAAATTTAGTTTTTTTTTCAATTTCAACAATTTCTGATTCTAAACCTGGAAAGAATGCAAAAACAAATTTGACGGAAAAAAAGCAAAATGACAAACGAGATTTTATGCAACAAAACCATAAAATAATAACACAAAATGAATCTAAATCCCTGAGCCTTACTTTTTTGCCATAATTCCTTAAATTGATCTCGTGTAGATGGTGAACGGTTTGTATCACATAAAAAAAAGGTAAAACAACAAAAAACAAATAATAAGGTAATTGTTTTTCAAACTTTCTGTTAATTTAGTTTTGTTCTATTTTTAAAGAGCTTTGTTTCTCACGAAGGAGCTAAAATGGTTCCAAAAACTAAAAGTTCTGGAGTAGAAAAACGCTTACATCTCATTTGTGTATGAGCTTGCTCGCTCGCTTTATAAGCTCGAAATTAGACCAAAAATGAAAATTTAAACCGGTTTTGCTCTATACTGGCCTTAACATGTTTTCAACACCCATTTTTTTCTCAATTGATTTTTTGGTTGTTCTGCGATATATCGCATGACACCCTCCAACGGTTATTTGAGCTACTTAATTTTGCATGGAAAACAAAAAGATGAAAACACTTCAACAAAAAACTGGAAAACACTTCAACATTTGCAGTGGTCGAATTCGAAACAAAAAGTCAAGATCGAAATTATCAGCTTTTGTTTTGCAAAAATAACTTGAAAAGATTTATCGAACGTTTTTTAAAAAAAAATTGTAAATCGTTAGTTTTTTAATTTCTAATTCAACAAAAACATTAGATATCGTTCCACAAGCGTTTATGTGAAATTCTAATATTTCTCATAAAATTAATATCAATTAAATTTTTTTTTCTAAAAGCAAACAGTTAAAATAATTTCGATCCCTAATTAACACTTCGATTATAACTAATGAAAATCAACAAAAAATTGAAAATATTCAAAAGACTACAAAGAAAAGCTCATCATCATTTTATGTTTGACTGCAAGAGTGATTTTCCCTTTTCCTTTAAAAAATTGTGGTTTTCGTTATTTCTTTGATTTTCATTAGTGTGATTCTGTTTTGACCTCGGCGGTCATTTAATTTCATTTTTTGTACCGCTGGTTTTCATACAAAAAGTTAAGCCTGCTGCGCAATTTTTCAGTAAGTTTCGACAACTGATCTTGAGAAAAAAAGTGCTTCAAAATGGAGAAGTCATATAAACAACTAAAACAAAAAAACTTAATTTCACTGTTTAAATTGGACAAAAAATTCTGAAACTTAGCTTTAATTGAATGCAAAATAAGTTTGATAGTAAAAAAGCAAATTAACAAAAAAATATCTGAAGCAATAAAAACATTACACAAAATTAAAAATAAATCCACGCAAGTTTACTTATTTGCCATTATTCCTTTAACTTATCACCTAATATATGTTAAAATGGCGACAAAAATTTTCGACTAGAAATAAGTCGAATGAGCCAATAAACTTCAGGGTTATGTACGGCTCACATAGAAAACTACCTGATAATACAAAAAAAAACAGTTAGAGCTTTTGTTCATTCTCAAATGGTGGTCTTAAGGAAACGAAGAAAAAATTGACAAAAGAAACTATTTGTCTGAAAAAAAAATGAAGCAAGGAAAGCCGGTTGCAGTTCAAATAGCACAGAAAATTCTGACCACAAGGAAAAACAGAATTATTGTATTTGGTTGTTGGTTATTTTTGGTTTGTTCGGCTCTCAGCATTTCTCAAGGAAAGCCTGAAAAGGAGAACTTTCGATATTAAGAGTAGAATATGCATATCTCAAAATGATTTTTATCAAAACTTCACAACCAAACATTAAAAAAAGTATATTTTCTTAAATCTTTCAAATTTTTTGTTTTGTTTTTAAGAACGCGCTAGAAAAGCTTCAAAAAGGAAAAGTTGTGGAGTAAAAACAAGTTCTAACGAATTATTTGCGTATAAACCTGCTTGCTCGTTTTATTAGCTGAAAACTAAACCGGTTTTTCTCTACACTGGCTTTCATTCGTTTTAAAAACAGTGTTTCTCTCAAATAATTTTTTTCTGGCTTTATTTTTTATATCTTTTAACACCTTCCAACGATTAGTTGTGTTAGTTTGACTGAGAAACAAAAAATCAAAAAATTGGAATAAACTCGAATAGTTGATAAGGTTGAACTAGCAATCGAAAAAAAACTCAAACTAATCAGCGTTTAAGATGTTTCATTTTCGTTTTTTTTTCTTAAAAAAAAAACAAAAATTAATTAAAACAATTTAAGGTTTATTAGGAGAAATTTGCATGTTTTTCTTGTTATCAATTTCTGATTCAGCGCAAATATTCGATATTCTTCCACTTGCTTTCATTTGAGTTTCTAAAATTTCAAAAAATTTGATATCGATTCTCGCCAGCAAATAGTTCCCCTAAAAATGAGAGACTTTCGTTCTTCTTTTGATCTTCAATAATCTTTTTCTGTATTGAATTGAGCGCTATTTGTTTTTTAGTTCTTTTAACGATGAGTTTCACACGAAAAACTACAGCGGCCCTTTTTCCTTGCTACTTTTTCGAAAACTTATAGAAACAACTTCCAACTCATAAAACATTACGCATCCATTTGCGCTATTTTTCTATGTCTTCCGGCAACCTAGTTTGAGAAGAAGAGCAAGAAATTTATGACGATCATTATGTTTCTCTAAAAAAATGAGGCAGTCGAAATAAACTTTTAACAACAATAAACTTAAATTTTTGGTTGAAATTGGCCAAAATTTTCTGAAACTAAGCCAGAAACTAATGAAAACAGATTTGATGAGTTTAAGCAAAATGCTAACTGACAAAAATATCTTAAGCGACATTTTTCTAGCTTCAGCAGAAAGAAACACTAAACAAAAGAATGGCAAATAAGAATCGTTTTAATTTTTTTCGGTGTTTCTTGTTGTTTTGAATAAATTGGCTACAAAAAAGGTAACCAAATTAAAAAATCAAAAGTGGCCTATTAAACAAAAAACATTCCATAGAACAGAAATGGTAGTGCATTTTGCGTCAAATTTAGTGCAACTTATAAATATTTTATTTGGCGGAACAAGGAAAAACGGCACAATTTAGACTACAAAAGAAAGCGAAATTAACGCCTAGAAATTTTTATGGAGGTAGTTAAAATTGGAAGAAAAAATTGCCCTATGCTTTCTTTATTTCATACTTCAAAAGATTGGGCAGAAAGAAAAGTTAATTTTTATTCTAAAAAAACAACAAAAAAACCTTCCCATTGATCAGTTCTTCTTAATAATTAAATTTTAGCTTTTCTCTTTTTTAAGTTTTAACATTTCTGGGCTTTTATTCAATTTCGTCCATTGATAATTTCCATTCGTTTCATTTGAGATAACGATTATTCATTGCTTCCGATTATTCATTGTTTGAGATAACGATTATTCATCATTTATTTGATGCCCTTGACATCTCGTGAAAATGAATCAATGTTTTGCAGTGACCCGGATTGAGTTTCCATTGCAAATTAGCAAAGCTAGCGAAAATATGTAAAAACAGTTATTGCCATAAAAAATAGCGCTAAGGATTAACCATGATTCATAACTGGAACATGATTCATTAGCACTGATTCATAACTGGAAAAAAAATTGAAAATTTTAACAATAAGTTAGCGGTGAATTAGCGATGAATTAGCAATTACTTTTGAAAATTTTTACCGTAACAGCAAGTAAAGATGCTAAATTAGTGCTAATAAAGAAACAACTTTTAGCGATGAGTTAGCAATGAAATAGCAATGCATTAATGTTGAATAAGCGCTAATTTTTTCACGATGATTTTTTCGCGATGATATAGCTTAAAATTGGTGAGGAATTTTCAAGTTTTGAAATTCTGAAAATAAATCTGCCTAGCGATTCTCCAACAAATTATAAAAGATTGAAAATTGTGATTCATACAAGTCAAAAATTAAGAAAATTATTAGCGTAATTTTCAATCAACAGACTAAAATTTTTGAGCGAATTAGAGAGAAAGGTTTTCTAATGATTGACAGTTTCCGTTCAATTTTAGGCAATCAACTGCAACAAATTGTGAATCGATTCTTTAGTTACGTTTCAGAAAGATTTCAGAATTTTTGATTGATAGTAAAAAAAATCGAATTTCACCCGGTGTTGTTTTCTTCCTTTTTCTGACATGGCTTAAATCACTCCTCCAGACGCACACGCACACGCACAAACTCACGCATATAAATCAGAAGTGTGAATTTTGAACACTTTTTTCATTCTTCACTCAGGTTTCTCGGAATAAATTAGTTTAAAATAGTTGGAACTACTGGTGAAATGGCTCAAAGTGAAGCCATTCTAAACATAAAATTTAATTGAAAAACTTTTTTTTTCCAAATTTTTACTGACCCCGGTGAATTTATTTTACTATGCAGTAAAAAATCTAAGTTTTTTTTTAATTTACCATGTCTGGCCATGCCTTGCCATGTATTGCCATGCCAAATTTGAGCTAAAATGGCTCATTTTTGACCTGAATAAGACACTTAGCAATAAATAATTTTGTAATCGAAAAATTCAAAAAGAATTTCAAAAGATTAATGTCTTTGTTTATCGTTTATTTATGCTGGAAATATTAGATCTTCTCTAAGTAAAAACACCAAACAAAACACCAAAAACACCAACCGATGTATCAATAAAGTTTTTTACTGCTACATCAGCGTTGATTTTTCACAAAGCTTATCGCTAAATCAACGGTAATTTATCGCTAATTTTTCAATGTTTTTTGATAAATAATTGCCAATTTATATTTCTATGAATAGCACGGATTTTTCTATGGAAATCCAATTTAAATTGGGCTAAGAATTTTTCATTGCTAATTATATCGGGGAACTCAAACCGGGGACGTTACCGTGACGTGTGAAGTCTGCATATAAACTACGTCAAATCTTCGTCTCGTAAAATTTCTATATAAAACTTTGAGTTATGACCGGGCGTGGTCACTCATAGAGTAACTTCAGATAAGGTACACCGTCTGTTTGTCACGCTATCTTATTTTCGACCGGAAAGATTCGTACAAATACTTAGTCTAATACCGATTTTAATCTTACTCTTATATCTTCTAGTCTCAAAAGATCTAACGCATACTGGTATTTGCGAGTTAGTTATCTGGAATTTGTTCCAAAGGAGAAAAACTGTATACCAAGTTATATTCAAACTGCTCTGGTGCTGAAACTACTCGTAGTTTCAGCACTACAAATACTTGTCAGTGTTAGTTATGGATCACGATTGGTTAGTAAGAAATTTTTTATTATTTAAAATTTTTTTATATTTCATCAAGAATATAATTGGTTATAAATATTAGCTTTAAACTGGTTCCAACTACGTCAAATCTACGTCTCGTAAAACGTTTAGTTAAATTACTGATGAATTAATTTTAGCTAAGGCAAAGGCGCCATAAAAGCAGTTAAAAACTCTTCTAATAGTTGGCACCGTCAAATGATTATTTGAGCTTGAGGGAAATTATAGCGTTTGATTCGATGAAAAAATTACAAGGCGACTTGAAAAAGAAATCATTCAAACCTTTTTGAAGCTTTTCGAAATGGCTAAATGGAATCAGAAGAAATTTAAGCCAACCATATAGGATATTCACTAACTGCAGTTTTTTTCGTCAACTTTTTAGAAAAATACTTTGAATGACTAACGACTATTTTGTTAATTTTACAACTGTAATGCAGATAAAACTAAATTTTTCCCGAAATTGTACATTTCCAAAACTAATAAACTTTTTTGACTATACAATTATTTTTTTCGCTGTCTCGTTCGTCCTATTTTATTTTTCGAGTTAACTCAAAAGCTGAAAGAATCATAAACTTCCTGCAAACACACCCAGCTCTAATCCCGCCCATTATTCAACTGTTCTGAAATTTAGCTCACATTATGCGGCGAGGATTAAAATGCTTGAACAAAAATCTCAACTAATAATGGGCGGTCTTAATGAATGACTGTTGATTTATAAATTAGGTTGTCTTGCCAACGAAAAAAAGCATCCAACTAAAAATAATGTGAAATTTTTTTATTCAACAGACATCCGCACGGGTACTGACATTTTAAAGTAATGGTTGCATTTCATTTTGAGTACTTTTGAAAGGCATTTTCGTATCTTGAAGAGCTCTTCACGAATTAAAAGGAGACAAAAACATCCACTTTATGTTTTAGGAAGCTACACAGTTCCTTCCGAAAACGAAGATTCCACAAACAAACATCGACATTTGTTTTGATCAATTTGCAGTTCTATTTAGCATTAATGAAAAATTGTAACATTCGCTCCAACAGCTTCAAAACTTCCAAAAACATCACTTCTAAAACTACCAATTATATCCTGTTTTATACAATTTGCCTAACTTTAAAAAGGAGACTATTTTTTGAAGCTTGAGCTTCAGTGGAATTCATTTAATGGAATCCATTATGCTTTCAACGTCACCATCGTTAAAAATGATTTAAACATCTCGGTTTTGATCGTTAATTCTAAATAAATTATGGCCCCAAGGCTCAATATTTGAGGTCTAATTAGAAAAAAGTTTTCATCAAGCCGCGCTGTTTTGTCTTTTCAGAGGAAAAGTTATAAATTATCAAGCTAATTTTTGAAGGAAAAGTGGCTTCAAAAACAGGACTTGCTGTTTTACTGTTTTTATTAAGGAACAAATTATAGCAGTTCTCCTTCAATTTACAATCTGCCTCAGTTGGCGAAAAAGGTTTGAAAAAAGGCAGGAAAAAACAGCAGCAAATACCTTTAATTCACTTTTTATCCATCCTTTGCTATTCGCCGACTTGCGACAATTATTTCCTTTCCAACAAATTATCCTTCTTTTTTCAAACTGTGATTAACTCTGCTAATTTATTTGATAAAATTTATCACCAATATGGCAAATAGTTCGACATTGGTCAATAATAGTCAAGATAATTCAACGGTTTATTATTACGATTATACCATGGATAAACCTCCTCCTAAAACCCTGGCGATTTCCGCTCTTCTGGCGTTTCTGGGATCAATCGGCAATATTGTTGTTTTGCTGGTTTACAGCAAAAAGGAGAGGAAATCATCGACCGATTCTTTGATAATCGTTCTGGCAGCAAATGACTTAGTGGCGTGTTTGACAGGTAAATTATAGTTTAAAACCAAGCTGGTTAACTTTGATTTTAAAATTTAAGGCAGATTAACTTGTCATTAACTTTTTCTCTCACTTAATGTAACTCATCACAGTCTTGAAGAGCTTTTAAGTGTATTTAGCTAAGCTTCCTAAGGCTCCACTTTGTTTAGGAATTTAACGAACTCGTTATTTCGGAGAGGGTTCCCGGGCATTGGCAAAAATAAGATTGCAGTCGATTATAATCGATTTTTATACAGATTCTTTACTAGTTAAAAATCGATTGTATGTAACCCAATTAGACAGCAGAATGGATAATTTAGGGATTTCATACAGTTCTGAAAAAAAATCGATTTTATAGTCTAAAAATGGATTTTTTTTGCGGTATAAAATCTGTATAGATTCTGTATAAAATCGATTATAATCGATTGAAATGCATTTTCTAAGGACCCGAAAAATCGATTATATTGTCTAAAAATTGATTATATTGTCTAAAGAATTGATTTTTTTACTTTTAGTAGCATGCTGTTTGAAGACTCAAAACAAAAATTGAATTCAATCTAAACGACACAAATTCAAGAAAATCATCGATACAAACCAGATTCGGTAACAAAAATATGCAATAAAATCATGAAAATCACCAATATAAACAAGATTTTGGCCAAAAACATATGTAATAAATGAAGAAAATGATCAACATGAATCAGATTTTGAGCTCAAAAAAAACAATAAAAATATTGAAAAACTATTTGTAAAAATCAGGTATTGGGAAAAAACCAATGTATTAGATAGCGAAAAAGGTCGCTGAAGGTATTTCAATAGGTTTGTTTGTATCAATCTGAATTCTCCGCTTTTTTCACTACTTAACTCACTATTTATGTGGCAGCTGCTTTGAAGCTTTCGAATCGATCCTTTTCTGAAAAACGTGTTGATGATAACAAACATTTTTTTTTTCAACTTTATCCCCCCACAACCAACATCAATTCCCAAACAATCAAAATCCAGTAAAAACAATAAAAATAGACCATATTCTCCTTTCATCAGAAAAAAAATATCAGCTTGGGTCTTATTTAGAGGGTTTTATGTTGTTTTTATCGATTTCGAATTTTTTTTTTTAATTTTAAACGAAATTACAATGGATTTTATAGGGTAAATAATCTGTATAAAATGTGTATATAACCTGTATAAAATCTGTATTTAATCTCTACCAAAAAATGCACTTAGGGAATTGATTTTGGTCACTATCGAATCGATTAAGATAAGTATAAATTGCAACCGACTGTAATCGATTTGAAAGTCAAAAAAATCCATTGTATAGTGCATGAAATTAAACTAGCTTGCTGAACTGTAGATTTTACTTGCGACAATCGATTGCAATTTCAGTTTTGCCAATGCGGGTTACGGAATATTTTTGCTCGGCGTCATTTTTTTTTTCAACAGACAAGTTTTGAATCATTAACTAGCCATTTTGACTGTAATTTTAATATCATCTGAAAACTACTGTTATCCTGAACCCGAAATTAAAACGAATGTTTTGTAAAATTATTGAGAGGTTCGAAAAAAGCCACCAATTTGACCGATTTGGAATAATTAAAGCGCGATATATTTTTCCCGTAACGTGAGCGGTAAAAATTCGGCAAATAGTTTTTTGGACGTTTTTTAACGTTCTTATCGAAAAATCTTTCATCGAGACGTCAAAGGGCAGTCGGAATATTTTGGGTTCCTCATTGATACGACCAATTTTGGCGTTTTTTTGAAAGATTTAATGTATTTTGAGTATCAATATCAATCAAACTTATCGCAAGAATTTTCAGTCAAATATATATTTTGGAGATTTTTAAACCATTTTATTTTTATTGTTTCCATGAACTGTTTCAAGATATCTGCTTCTGAAATACGTTCTCAGAAAGCTAATATGAGATAGAGACTTTTTGGTCGAAGTTAATCAGGAAAGTGGACATTAAAAAGAGTCATTCGCCCGCTGATGCATATCGTGATGCAACCATGATTCGTAACAAGAGACAATTCGCAACAGGGTCCAAATTGTAACAAGCGAGAGTTTGTAATGGAAAGCGTTTACCGCACTAATCTTTTCGTGTCGTTTAGCGAACTGGAGCACCTGGTTGCTACTTGTCAAAAAGTTGTTAAAAATGTTGCTTGTTACAAATTGTCGCTTATTGTTACAAATTTTTGTCTGTTACAAATTGTCTACTGCTACAAATCATTGGCCAGTCACTACATATGTCAATTATTTGATAGTATAGTTTTTATACAGTCAACCAATGGTTATATGCATCAGCTGGCAAAAAAAAACTTAGGTACCGACATCTAAGAAAATTGAAAAAAAAAAACAATTTAAATTGATTTTCGAAGTCTAAGAATTTATTAAAATTAATCAAATCCCATGTTGACAACAAAATTGATCCTCATAAAACAAAATTGAATGAAAAATCGATTATAATTCATTGTTTTATTAACGAGTTTGCAAAACGAGTCTACGCCCTGCTCAATTTCTAAACCTAAGTTTTCTCAAAAAGCAAACAGTTCCAGCTCCCTCCATTTTGCACATTTCCTGACAATAGAGTTTACGAAACTTACTTTTGGGTATTTCAGTGCGCGATCCTTGTCAAACTAGTATTGTCATACATAAAAATATAAAGAGTACTTAGAAAAAACATACTAATATAAATATTAATCCTCTCCACAAAAATTAGTTTTCAGAATATGAAAAATTTGTTTTTGGGCAATTTTCACAAAAACTGCAACTTTTCAGGTTATTTTGTAAAATTAGTATGAGCATTCTTAATAATAGAAACAAATATAGAGTTTTTGTCTATCTCCCCCTTTCCTATTTTTCATCTTCCCCCAAGTTTCGCAATAAATTAAGAAAATGATTGAAAGCAACAAATTTGAGTAATATAAAAGGGTTACAAATCAAAGTTGCTCGGGAAAAAACTCAAATTAAACAACAGGTAACCAACTTTTGTTTAAAACGTGCAAGTGACCCTTGTGTGCATTAGTATTCGCATCTCAACAAAATGGGGAAAAATCGATTATATAGAAGATTCTTTGTCTTTTTCTATAAAAGTGAAAAATATTCATTTATAATTAATTTGCAATGGTTTTTCATGCTTTATTAGTTTTTAGCGTTTTGATCCATTTTAAATTGATTCTAACTGATTATTTAGACTTTGTGACAATGATAAAAGTCGACTTGCAGACAAATTTAGTTATCATCAAAATTGAACAGAATTCGTTTCAAAAGAAATGTTGCACGATGCTGTTAATTATATTGACATTTGCAAAGTAGTTGAAAATTGGAGAACGTTTAATTCACATTTTTAATTTTTCTTTTTCACTTCAATTCAAGCGTAACCCCTCAAACTACGCCCTCGTGAAGGAGCTGGAAAGTAAAAATAAAAATTAATTGCATTTTTGAAGTATTTTAACTGCATGTAAGATGTTTCATCGTGTTCTTTAATTTACTAATCCTTTTTAAGCGTTTTAAAAAAAGCTCTCTCACACAAAAAACCATCTTGTTGTTCAAAAATTAATGCATCATATCAAGTTTCTTCAAGATTTTCGTATTGGTTGAAACTGAAAATAAAATCAATTACAATTTTGAGTTATTTTTTCAACGTACTTTTTTCCTAAAGTTACTTTTGTACGAAAAAAAAAATCCAAAAAAATAAGGCTCGTCACATCTAACCACGTATTCCTCTAACCACGTATTAACTTTATATTTTGATTATGTAACAAAAAAGTCAAACAAGCGCACAGAAATTATTGCTTAACAAATTTATGATATGGGATAGATACTCCATAGTGTTAATAACTCAAAACACTATTCAGTATGATTTTTCAAATAATGTTTCATATTAAAGATCAAATTGACTTGCAGTCAAAGTAAATTTCTGAGGAGCCATATCTCAGGGCTATCTTGCGGGGAAGAGGTTATTCGGCTGATTTCATTTTTAAACTGTTTTTCTTACAAGTAAATGCTGTATCAGTTTGCTTTATTTGAACAAAAAATATAAATTGCCTAATTCCACCAAATAATCTTTCTGAAGAAAAAAATCGGTTTGGCTAAAAATTTATATAAAACTATCAACAAAACCATTGATATGACATATAGTGTTATTAACGGTTTTGCATCAAACCAACGATTTTTTCAAGATTATATTTGTATTAACAAAGTTTTGCTCTAGTGCGAGTTGAAACTATGAATCACCAGGGCGCAATCAGAATTTCACATACAAATTGTTAATTTTTTAGGTTGGGCGACAATTCGTAGCAGGCGATAATTCGTAACAGACGACATTAGCATAAGTAGAATACGCTTACATCGACCACGAGAGGATTGATGCGCATAAATTAGTGTTTGCCGCTTAATCGAATTACATCTGTTACGAATTATCGCTTCTCGGCTTTTTTCGATTACATTTTACAAACTTTGTAATTAAAAATACGAATTTCTGTCTCATAGCTAAAACTTTTGATGACCGTTTTTGGTTTGAGTCTAACACTTCAAACACCCAGCCTACAAAAAAATTAGACACGCTGTAATGTTACATTTATGGGGTGAGGAGCTTTATGCCGGGGAACTATAAGAGAAAAGTCCTGTTCATCATTTGGCTAGGTTCTGTTTTAAAACAAAGTCGTATCGTTTCATTTCGATAGACCCGGAAACAAGCAGGGTATAAGCGAATCTTTTCAACAAGTTTTATAGCAAAACCATAGTCACATACGAATTTTTGCTCTATGGTTGAACCTTGCTTCTTCGACTAACAAAATTTGAGCCAGAACACCAAAAGTTGAAAAAAAAGTTAAAAGTGTCAATATGATTTTGTAGATTGACTCAACTCAAGTATAAGAACAGGCAAAGGAGCTCTGTTTTTTTCCTGATGTGTGATAGAGATCATCACAATTTGGCTAAATTCAAGTGTGACAATACAGCTAAAAGTTTTTGAAGTTTGATATATTTAGTGAGAAAATATACATATACAGTATTTAACTCATAAGGATCGCGCACGAGCCCTGAGGCTCATCGAGGCGAGACTCTGGAAAACCAAAAAAAAACACGAAGATCAAGATACTAACATTTATAGATCAAGATACTAACTAAAAAAACGATTTCATATAAATCGGAATTGTCTATTAGAAAACAGTTCTTAATTATATACCTATATTTTTTTTAATTTCGTTCAATTTTAATTGTTTTATATGTTTTTCTGACTTGTTGAAGTGATTCCGATGGACATCTTCTTGTTTTATGTATTTTTCTGACTTGTTGAAGTGATTCCGATGGACATCTTTTGTTTTATGTATTTTTCTGACTTGTTGAAGTGATTCCGATGGACATCTTTTGTTTATGTATTTTTGTGACTTGTTGAAGTGATTCCGATGGACATCTTCTTGTTTTATGTTTTTTTCTGACTTGTTGAAGTGATTCCGATGGACATCTTCTTGTTTTATGTATTTTTCTGACTTGTTGAAGTGATTCCGATGGACATCTTTTGTTTATGTATTTTTCTGACTTGTTGAAGTGATTCCGATGGACATCTTTTGTTTATGTATTTTTGTGACTTGTTGAAGTGATTCCGATGGACATCTTCTTGTTTTATGTATTTTTCTGACTTGTTGAAGTGATTCCGATGGACATCTTTTGTTTATGTATTTTTCTGACTTGTTGAAGTGATTCCGATGGACATCTTCTTGTTTTATGTATTTTTCTGACTTGTTGAAGTGATTCCGATGGACATCTTTTGTTTTATGTATTTTTCTGACTTGTTGAAGTGATTCCGATGGACATCTTTTGTTTATGTATTTTTGTGACTTGTTGAAGTGATTCCGATGGACATCTTCTTGTTTTATGTTTTTTTCTGACTTGTTGAAGTGATTCCGATGGACATCTTCTTGTTTTATGTATTTTTCTGACTTGTTGAAGTGATTCCGATGGACATCTTTTGTTTTATGTATTTTTCTGACTTGTTGAAGTGATTCCGATGGACATCTTTTGTTTATGTATTTTTCTGACTTGTTGAAGTGATTCCGATGGACATCTTTTGTTTATGTATTTTTCTGACTTGTTGAAGTGATTCCGATGGACATCTTTTGTTTATGTATTTTTCTGACTTGTTGAAGTGATTCCGATGGACATCTTCTTGTTTTATGTATTTTTCTGACTTGTTGAAGTGATTCCGATGGACATCTTTTGTTTTATGTATTTTTCTGACTTGTTGAAGTGATTCCGATGGACATCTTTTGTTTATGTATTTTTGTGACTTGTTGAAGTGATTCCGATGGACATCTTCTTGTTTTATGTTTTTTTCTGACTTGTTGAAGTGATTCCGATGGACATCTTCTTGTTTTATGTATTTTTCTGACTTGTTGAAGTGATTCCGATGGACATCTTCTTGTTTTATGTATTTTTCTGACTTGTTGAAGTGATTCCGATGGACATCTTTTGTTTATGTATTTTTGTGACTTGTTGAAGTGATTCCGATGGACATCTTCTTGTTTTATGTTTTTTTCTGACTTGTTGAAGTGATTCCGATGGACATCTTCTTGTTTTATGTTTTTTTCTGACTTGTTGAAGTGATTCCGATGGACATCTTCTTGTTTTATGTTTTTTTCTGACTTGTTGAAGTGATTCCGATGGACATCTTCTTGTTTTATGTATTTTTCTGACTTGTTGAAGTGATTCCGATGGACATCTTCATCTGGATGGACCCGGACATGAACAACATCCCCTGTGCCCTCTACTTCTTCCTGTTCCACTGCACCTACTTCACCACCCTCTTCATCCTCATCTCAATCGCCCTGGAGAGATACCTTCTCATCTGCTACCTCTACGAGATCAACACACAACTCATCAAAATCAAAAACGCCATCATGTGAGCAACACTTATACACGCAGCTTTACGTTTGTTAAGTTTCCAAAAACTGACTTTTCAACTTCATTTTTCTTCATTTACGAGATCAACACACAACTCATTAAAATCAAAAACGCCATCTTGTAAGCAACAATTTTACACCGATTCACTTGTGTAAGGTATCCAAAAATTGATTTCTCAATTTTTCATCCCTCCTTTTTCTCATGTACGAGATCAACACACAACTCAATGAAATCAAAAACGCCATCTTCTAAGCAACACTTATACACCGTTTCACGTGTGTAAGGTATCCGAAAATTGATTTCTCAAAACTTCACCCCTCCTTTTTCCTCATTTACGAGATCAACACACAACTCATCAAAATTAAAAACTTCATCATGTAAGCAACACGTGTGTAAGCTTTCACGTGTGTAAGGTATCCGAAAATTGATGTCTCAAATTTTCATCCCTCCTTTTTCTCATGTACGAGATCAACACACAACTCATCAAAATCAAAAACGCCATCATGTGAGCACCACTTATACACCGTTTCACGTGTGTAAAGTATCCGAAAACTGATTTCTCAAATTTTCATCCCTCCTTTTTTCTCATGTACGAGATCAACACGCAACTCATCAAAATCAAAAACGCCATCATGTGAGCAACACTTATACACCGCTTCACGTGTGTAAGGTATCCGAAAATTGATATCTCAAAATTTCATCCCTCCTTTTTTCTCATGTACGAGATCAACACACAACTCATCAAAATCAAAAACGCCATCATGTGAGCACCACTTATACACCGTTTCACGTGTGTAAAGTATCCGAAAACTGATTTCTCAAATTTTCATCCCTCCTTTTTTCTCATGTACGAGATCAACACGCAACTCATCAAAATCAAAAACGCCATCATGTGAGCCCTTCATTTCTGAATTGAACTCTAATTTTTTTTGAGAACTGAGTTCTCAGCTCTGTTTCAACCTTTCCACCTCCCCTCGTTTTTTATTAGATTACCACACAACCAAACAAAATCAAAACTCGCCGTTATGTAAGCACCACTTTACCCTTCATCTCTGTTAGTTTTTAAAAATGATTTCTCAGCTTTTTTTCCCCGATCTAATCTCCTCTTTTTAGTGCACGAGATCGAGATAAAAGACACTATCATGTAAGCACCACATACACGCAGCTTAACGAGTTTTAAGTTTCCAATAACTGATTTTTCAACTTGTCACCCCTCATTTTTTCTCATTGACGAGATCAACACGCAACTTATCAAAATCAAAACGCCATCATGTAAGCACCATTTACCCTTTATCTCTGTTAGTTTTTGAAAATAATTTCTCAGCTTTTTTTCTTCTCCCGATCCCCTCTCCTCTTTTTAGTGCACGAGATCGAGATTTGAAAAACCCTATCATGTAAGCACCATTTACACGCAGCTTTACGTGTGTTAAGTTTCCAAGAACTGATTTTTCAACCCCAGTTTTTTTCATTTACCAGATCACCACACAACTCATCAAAATCAAAAGCGCCATCATGTAAGCAACACTCTCCCGATCCCTTCTCCTTTTTTTTCTTGCACGAGATCAAGAAGAAAACCTTATTATGTAAGCACCACTTACGCAGCTTTATGCGTGTTAGGCTTCCGATAATTGATTTCTCAGCTCTAATTCAACAATTCCCCTTACCCTCCTTTTTTCTTAAGAAAAAAGCTATGTTACGACTTTGTGCGACTCAAATCTCCTGCGGGATGATGGAATTTCGGTCGCAGAAAGTCCATATCGCCTACTCATTTCGTCGCAACATGAGTCGCCGACCTCGCCCTGGGTTGTACGAGATCAACACACAACTAATAAAAAAATAAGAAACTCCATCATGTAAGCACCACTTACGCAGCTTTATGCTTGTTAAAGCATAATTCCGAAAACTGATGTCTCAGCTCTCCTCTCTCCTTTTTTACCACACGACTGGTGTAAATTGCGGCCCATTGTTTATTTTTCCGACAATTTAACTTTGTATTCGGGCGTGTTGTTATTTTTTTCTTCTTTTTTGTTTTCCACGCGAAATCAGCTTCCACAATTATAATTTTAAAACTCGTTCAGTCGTGATTCGAAAGACATTTGAAAAAACTCAAAAATTTCACTGGTTTGAAATTTCTATTTATTTTTCTTTGTTTGCGTCAGCAAAGCGAGCGAGAACGCTTACTTATGCTCGATTAAAGCCGTTTAATATAGCTTAATTAGTGCTTAATTTTTTTTATTTAATACATTCAGTTTTTGGAAAGTTTTAATGCCATTTTGGAATCAAAAATTTGAGAATAAAAATTTCTACAAAAAATGACAAAAAAATTTGAGCTCTTTCCTTTGTTGTTTTTCTTCAAAAACTGTTGTCCTGTTTGCCTATTATACTATGATTGTCGAATATGACTTAATTATATTTTTTATGTCAGATCAATTAAATACGTCACGCAGAAAAAAAATAAATATTTAATAAAAAATTCGTTGGCTTTTAAAGACTGTGGTCGGAACATTCTGTGTTACTTTCATAGTAACCGGCTATCTTCGTTTTCGTTTTTTAAATTTTACTCAGTTTGAATGCAAAGTGTTTTTTATTACTAGCCAATTATATTTCACAACTAACCTTTATTTTTGTTACCGTAAAGTTCTGAGTGCCCTTAGTCAGACCACTTTCTTAATGGAAGAAAATTGATCAACAATTAATCGCTTTTAGCGAAGTGTTTAGGATCTTTCGAAAAATAAACAACATTAAAATGAGTACCAGTATCAGACCAATAAGTGGCACGGAACTATCCGGCCAAAGAAATAGCGTGACTAAAAGACGGTGTACTCTATCTGAACATACTCTATGAACTAGCCAACAATCGCTTCAAATTCATAATTAAAAACGTTTTCGTATAAGCATCATTTACGCAGTTTTATGTCTGTTTGGTTTCCGAGAACTGACTTCTCAGCTCTTTTTTATCTTCCCACTTTTTTATAAAAAATGTCAACGCAAAACTCATCAAAATCAAAAAATTTCATCTCTTGTGTTAAGTTTGCTAGAAATGATTTGGACCCCATCTCCCTAGCTGCGTTGTATCAATTCTTTTCGAACCCCCTCGCTGCAACTAAAACTCCCATGTTCAGTTTCTTTTTACAAGCTACTATGACTAAACTGGTGATTTTTTCCTTATAGTAAAAAAATTAAATATGTTCAATGTGGTAAACTTGAACTTGTTGTCCATGCAAAGTTTCAGCACCTTATAACTCTTTTTCACTTCGTATTTCAAAGTCAAAATCTAAATGTGTGGGGGGGGTGTAAAAGATCCTGTTAATTAATTAGGTTAGGCTGTAAACAATTTGGCTTCAAGCAATACCTGGTAGTATCAGTCATTTTTCAATTAAAAATAACTGTTAAGAGTTAACGCGAGAAATGAGCTGCTCCTGGATAAAGTTTCTCCAGCTAATGAAAAACAAAAATTAGATGAAAACTGAATTGAACTTTCGCAATTGCATTGATGATAGCGCATGGAAGCAAAACTGACATTTTTGCTTTGGACTAAATTTTTTTTGTTTTAAACAAGTTGATTAAATTGCTTGGTTTTAAAGTAGAAAACAGAAGGTTCAAAAATCCTGCCTTGAAAAATTGTTTTCAAGCTAGCTCATATATGAGTACCGCGCACTTTGAATAGAAATCTCTTCTTTAGATAAGATCAACATTAGGTTGATTTACCTTTCAAAATATATTTTTTTCTTCATTTAATCTGTTCAGAGATGTTTTTCCTTCTTTTATTTTTTCTTGGAAGTAGGTCAATTGACTTTCATTTTAGTTTAATACATAACCATAACAGTAGAGCGCATGTTTTCAAAAGATTATTGGAAAAAACCTGGTGATTTCTGCCTGTTTTTTTTTTTTCAGTTATTGTGAGGCTGGCCGCTGTGATTTGCGCAGTGCAAGAAAAAAAATTAACATCTGATGCAGGTTATTAGTTTCACCCCAGTGATTTCTGCTGGGTAAAACAAGAAACTAACAGTCTTTCAATTAAGTTGTAATTGTGATTACCGCATTGCAAACAAGACAGTTGTCTGTCAATTCATCTACTGTTATCACAATCAATTCTAGTTTACAATGAAGATTAGTCATTCTGCTTTTCGCCGTGAAACATTTCATGCTTTTTAAAGGCTCAGATAGGATTTTAAAACATAAAATGTCTAGAAATTGCTTGTCTCAGTTATTTCCGCAGGAGAAGCAGAAACAAAAAAATGTAAGTGCGTATGTATATATATGGGGGAACCTATTTTTTGCCAAATTAGGAGAAGTTTTCCAATATATTACAAAATAGATACGTATTAACTCTTCTTCGAATTTTCAAAGCGGTTTTTAGATGAATTTAATGTCTCTTTGATATACAAACAACGAAAGGTCTAAACCTGTATTTTGAAAGTTACATTCGAAAGTCTGACATGGACATTGGAACAAATTCGACTCGTAGCGAATGTTTTTTTTTAAATTCTTTTACAGAACATCAGATGCCTTCCTCAAAACTTTGGAAAATTAGAGTTTTTCATTCAAGGCACACATGAAAAACCAACAGTAATACGTTTGACTAAAAACTGGATCAAAGTTGATAAAAATACAAATTTCTTGACTGGTGATGATAACCAGCCCCTTATAAGCTGCACGCGCACAAACAGAGGCTCTGGAGTAGCAACGTTCATAAGAAAAAGAGTTCAACCGACACTTCTAAAAGAAATTTCGGAAAATTCTATCGAAACATGTTCAGTTCTGATTAAAAATTCTTAACTTGAAAAAAAACTTTCATAAAAAAGCAAATATCCCTCCTAGTTCTGTAACTGACAAAAAATTGAACACACTAGAAAACCATGAGGACGGTATAATGGTTGATCCATGCGTTCAACAAATAATCTAAGATTTCAATATTAATTTAGCCACAGTTTCCGCGAAAGCAATTAAAACATGAGATGAAACTGCAGGGAACACCACCAGCTTACAAAATAACGAACAAGCCATTCGCAAAACGGAACACAGCAATACTGTTTTTGATTTTTTCCCTCATTTTTGGGTAGGTGCAAAACAATTCAAAATCACATATCAGATCACTTTGGTGAAAATGGACTGCTAATACGACTCAAAACTTTGATTTAGAGTCGAAAATACAGTATAAGCCATGCTGAAAACGACCACAAATAAATGAAGCTTTCAAAAAAAAATTTTTTTTTATTTGAGATAAAAGTTTCAAAAACAATTAAGAGAATAAACATTGGACACCAGGAACTAGAAGCCTACACTCTCAGTAAATAGTTCGATAAAAAAGTCAAATGGTATTTTTTCTACTAAACACTTTTCTACCAAAACATTTCGATTCACAAAAAAAGTTTTAAAAGTGCAGCGAAAAAAAAAACAAAATTTTCGTCAAAATTTTTATCATGTAACTTGGAAAAGCTGTCAAATGTTTCTAAGAAATCGGTATTGAGGAAAAAAAAACAGTATTTTTATCAAAATAAGTTACTACAGTCATCATCTCAAAAAAGTCCTATCAAAAAGCTCAGGAAAAAGAAAGGAGTTGTAGAACCTCCGCAAGTATAACTTCGCAAGAAATTGGTCTTTTTTTCGACAAATATTTTGCAGCAATTGGCACTATATTAGCAAAAAACATTTCTAAGCCCCAAAGACAGCGTGAAAATAAAAACATCAGTCGATAATCTTTGGAAAATTTGATGAAAGGAAACTGTAAAAGCCATCGAAAAATCCAGAAGCAAATACAGCAATGATTGCTACAATATGAATTACGTTTTCAAAAAATGTTGATTGCCAATTTATTCAAAACACTAACCATTTCGCATCAATCGGCAGTCAAGTAGCAAAACTGATTCCTGAAACCCCAAAGACAGCAAAAGAAAGCGTTAACACAAAAACATCAGTCCATAATTTTTGGAAAAGAAAAGAAAACTATCTGTAAAAGCCATCGAACAATCCAATAACAAATTAAGCGCTGATTGCTACAAAATAAATTACATTTTCAAAAAAATAGCGATTCTACACTCTCTTTATTTGCGGACACTGGACCGGCATTGTTTGTTTTAGCTCTCTTTACAGCCAGATTAAGGCCTCCATTCACCTCTAATTCTTTTGACGTTACATTCTGTTGACTATTCTGATAAAGCTCCACTGTATTGTCCAAGTTCCAACGTTGTTGTATCTCCGTCATTTCGTCAAAATCATTAGTCTCCTCTTTGAACCCCCTTCCTTTTTCTTCGACTCCGATCTGGGCTCATTTACATGTGGACTTTGTCTGGAATGTTCTTTTTTCGGGCTTTTATCTCTCGTGTCGTTAGTATTGGTTTTTGCTTGAGCAATGTCACTTTTTCTATACACTGCTCCTGCAGCTGTTTTAACTGTGTGTGGGGTTTCTGAAACAACTTTCCCTTTTAATGGGTTAGTCAGCGCTTTTCCTCTTTTCCGGTTTTTCGTCTTTTCTCAGGAGATTAGTTCTACTTGGCTCTATCTCCTGAAGTTTATCTTCAATAAACCCGTATTGCCACCAATACAATAACTCTTTCCGTAAATCTGGGATAATTGTACTCGTCTCGTCTACTATTCTCCTAATGCCATAATTTTTGGAAAAGAAAAGAAAACTAACTGTAAAAGCCATCGAACAATCCAATAACAAATTAAGCGCTGATTGCTACAAAATAAATTACATTTTCAAAAAAAATCACCTGAAGGAATTGGTTGCGGATCAATTAGTTTTGATTTTTTGCTTATTTTTTTTGGGTCTGGTAATTTTCTAAGAAATTTTAAGAGTAGCGAAAACAGGCGGAGTTAGAAAAAAATAATTAACTTTTTTGGCCTAATTCACTTCTTACAATAGTAGGAAATATCTTCGAGCAGTTAATGTAAAACACTGTGAAACTTCTCATTGGAAATTTTTATCTCCTCTTCAATGACCATTTTGCATTCCATAACAAGCGATCAACTGTAGACACCATTGTGACCATTATTGAAGACATAAAGAAAGAAACACGCAACCAGAACACAATAACTAAGTGCACTTTCCTCGATCTTAGGAAAGCCTTTGATACAGTCAATCGCTCAATACTTCTGATCAAACTCCAGTTTTTGTAGAGTGCCGATATTGTCAACTTCTTAATTTGAAACTTGAAGATCACAAACAGTGTTTTGAAGTTTTGGGACAAAAAAATGAGCAAAATTGGTTAAAGTTCTAGAACCTTTGCTATTTATCCTATACCTCAATGATCAACCGGTCATTGAACAATCAAACAACAGACTTTTTCTTAATGCCAATGACACAGTACAGAACACGAGCAAAACATTTCATCAATTCAAAGCATCAGCGAATCTCAGACAAAACAAATGCTTGGCTAACGGAGAATGAACTAACTTTGAAAAGCAAAAAGAAAAAAACTCTATCTTTGGTAGAATACCAAGTTTATATAAAGAGTACTTAAAATTGAAGTGACAAATAATAGAAGAACTTCAATGCTTCAACTTTTTGGGGGTAAATTCGGTTTCAATCTAATTTTGCATAATCATATCCCAAAAATCAAAAACCACATGCTTTAGTTTTGTGGACTTTTTTTTTATCATTGACGTAACTACCTAAACTCAAAACGAATGATCTTAGCGTACAAAGCTTACACTTAACCGGTTCTGCCACATGGAATAATTGATTCCTGCATACGCTAACTTTGGCATCTCATCATTTACACCTTTTGAAATGAAATATAAACGTCTTATCAAAATAAAGTTCTACGAATGCAAAACCGAGTCAGTTTTTAAACTAGGAGCAAAAAATCCAATTTTTTGACAATAGATTTTTTTGCATTGGAAATGTTGAAATTATTGAGCAAAATCTTCAGAAATGAGACTAAGTAAAAAAGAAAAAAAGAAAAAGGGAATTGTAGTGTAGCAAACAGAATTATCATCGAAGGAAAAGTGTCATCATAAAAAGTACGTGCATAAAAACGTTAAAAAAAGGTTTAACACGGTCATCTCTTTTTTCTCAATTGGATAAATTTTATCAAAACAGCCATGACGGATCAAAATAACAAGTTCAATCAAAATTGCCGGAAAATTACATGTTGAATAACAGGGACGATCCAATTTTTGAAGATGAAATTAACGGGGACTCACTTAACTTAAAATTAAAAAAGTTTCTTTCTTTTTTGATTTCTAGTTCTCGGTCATTATCTAGAACAAGTAGAAATCACAATGAACTTGGAAGAAAATTATTTTTTAAGTTACATGATATCAATAATTTTCAGACAACTACGTCACGCAAAAACAAAATTCAAGATTCTGATAGTGAATTAGCAGAAAAATTACTCAAATTCTAGATATTTAGCATTAACCCTGAATTTTAAAGAAAAACCTTGATTTAGAAAATGATGTAATTATTGCCGGAAACTACATACAAAAACAAGAAGACAACTTAAATTGGCCACCAAAACATAAAGAACCAAATAAATCTTCTTTTAATAGAAGCACAAAAACAGAGAAATTGCAAATGCAAAATATCCTATCTGTTTTCTAACTTGAGCCGCCCAAAAACAGGTTCTTGCAGCCTGATGGCGACCTCTCATTCCATATTTTTGTACACGAGTAAATAAAAATCCCTGTGAGTATTTTGGTAACATTAGACTGGAAACAATTTTTAAATATTACTATGATTATTATGTGAGCTAACAAAAGAGAGATGAGTTCAACTTTTTTCCACTTTACTCCATCACAAATAAATTCCTATTTTTGAAAAAAATTTTATTGCGTTGTCATTGTAGTAAAGTGAAGTAAAGCTTTACTCGTAATTGAAAATGATTAGTTTCAATACGTTAATTCAATTTTGAAACTGTTGTTTTTGTGTTAACATCATCTGCGGTTCTCTGAACCAGCTTTACAAACGTAACTCGGTATGCAAAGCTTAACAACTAAAAATACAGAATCTACGCATCGATCAACAACACTGCATGACCTTGAGCATTTTGTAATAACAATATATAATTATAGATACCAATATGTGATCCAAGGTTAGTGTGCAGCAGAGGTTACTTGGTTACTGCACATGCAGTATGTGCTGTACAACACTCCCCTTGGACTAACAAAATTTTAGATAGTATACATCTGAAATTTAGATAGATTATGAGTTTTGGTACTCAGTTTAATTGGTTTCAACGGTTATGAGTTTATATGATTCTCCTTTCTAATCTTCCACTTCTCGATTCTGATCTACTGTTTCGATTTCCTCCACATATAATGCTACTTGCCATGTCGCGTTCCAAGTCCTTGAGATATCTAGTGCCCCACTTCCAAATTTCCGCCGAAATAGATGCTTTTCCAATAATCCCAACTATGTCTCAATCGGCCTACTGACATCTGTTTTCAGTTTTGCTAATTTTACTCTGTATGCCTCTAGCGCCGCTTTGTTAAGATCGGTTATGTCTTGGTCGGTCGTAATTAACTTAATGGAGTGTGTCTCTGGATTTCCGAAACGAATGGGGCCCTTGTTTTTCGTTTGTCTTCCGCTCCGTCTGATTGGTACTTCAGTCTCGCCTGATTCGTCTTAAAAACCTGGAGGTGCATTGTTTCTTTCATCCTCGCTTCCATCTGCATTCTTCGGGATTGCTTCTGCCTCTCTCTGGACTCTCCTTGTCAATACCTGATCCGCCAGCAGATTCCAATCTTCAGTGACTAAGTCACGGCTTTGAAATATCTCTAATATCTTTTCTGCTGAGGTATTCCGAGTGATTTCCTTACTCTTGTCCTTCAACTCTTTTCTCGGAGTTGATGTGTTTAGATTCCGGGCCTTTTTGGGAGAGAACATGTTATTTGCATCATCCTCCTCCGTCTGAGATTTTTCTCGTGCTGTTGCTGCAGCTTTTTGTTTTCTAGTCTCTTCTCCCTCTTCTCAGCACCTTTCGATTCTACACTCTCTTTATTTCCCGACACTGGACCGGCATTGTTTGGTTCAGTTCTCTTTACAGCCAGATTAAGGCCTCCATTCACCTCTAATTCTTTTGAGGTACATTTTGTTGACTATTCTGATAAAGCTCCACTGTATTGTCCAAGTTCGAACGTTGTTGTGTCTCCGGCATTTCGTCAGAATCATTAGTCTTCTTCTTTGAACCCCCTTCCTTTTTCTTCGACTTCGATCTGGGCTCGCTTACATGTGGACTTCGTCTGGAATGTTCTTTTTCGGGCTTTTATCTCTCGTGTAGTCAGTATTGATTTTTGCTTGAGCAATGTCACTTTTTCTATACACTGCTCCTGCAGCTGTTTTAACTGTGTGTGGGGTTTCTGAAACAACTTTCCCTTTTTATGGGTTAGTCAGTGCTTTTCCACTTTTCCAGTTTTCGTCTTTTCTCAGGAGGTTAATTGTACTTGGCTCTATCTCCTCAAGTTTATCTTCAATAAACCCGTATTCCCACGAATAGAATAACTCTTTCCGTAAATCTGGGTTAATTGTACTCGTCTCGTCTACTAATCTTCTAATGCCATTCGCCGACGTATCTCTTCTTGTCGTGTTCCAACGGGCATTCGCCTCCAATAATGTTCTCAGAATTTTCGCCCGGTCTCTATTTTTAGCAATTCTACCTCAACTTTGAACTTGGGACTGGCGTCTCTGCTGTTTTGACCTTTTTTCACAATTTTCACATGCTCACGCGACTGATCGATCCTTCGTTTTAACTGCGATGTTGTGAGGGCTGAGCGCTCCAGATGTTCCTTATCTAAACGATCAGATTTTTTAATGAACTTATCCCTTAATATCTTGAATTCCGTTTTTGGAAGTCGTCCAAAGTGTGCCTCGAATGGCGAACATTTAATCGTTTTTTGTTCACTGCATCAAAGTCTCTAATTATCGTGCTAAGAGCAAGTTTTATTGATGTGACATTTTCATCCAATAACATAACTCCCGGTCTCCATTTTATTGTTTGAATAGTTCGCTCAACAAGCCCGCATCCCCGATGGTCCCCTACCGGGCAGAATTTTAGTTCGATATTATTTTCAGAACAGAATTTTTTCATTGTTTTTCCTTTAAATGCTGAGAATTGATCCGTTCTTATTGATTCCGGTATTCCGTGTGTATCAATATAAGTACGCAGAAAGTTCACCCATGACTTTCCCCCGGTCGATTTTGTTATTTTTACTGATGGAATTTTTGAGTATCTATCTATGGCTGTAAGCAAGTAGATTTTCTTCCACTTCTTATCTTCTAAAGGGCCGGCGTAATCTAATTGCAGCTCTTGCCCCGGCAGCTGCGTGAGCAGTGGGAGAGGTTTTGACTCATTATTAGGTATAATATATTTAACATTCTTACCATAGCGAGAACAACTACGACATTCCTCTGCCAAATTCACAATGTCTTTGTGCATGTGTGGCCACCACAGGTACTTTGATACGTCTAACATCGCTTCTTGTCCTGGGTGGCCTCGGTGAATTCGTTTGAGAACTGCAGGGCGTAGTTGTCCCCGATCTGCAAGTCTCCCATCTACTACTATGCAGTCGTCTACAACGGCCATTTGATGCCAGAGTGAATTTGTGTAAGGTCCCATCAGTTCAAATGAATGGCGATCTTTCCGTTCTATCACTCTCCTCAGACGATCCATCCACGTGTCCTCCGTGGTTAACTCCGCCAGTAAATTTCGGTCGAAAAGCTTCGATAAGTTATTTAGATTGTTGTCTTCTACTTCTTCTGCTAATCGGAATTCTTCCTTTCTGGACTTGCGCACACTCTTCTGTCCTCCAACTAGACTAACCTCCGGGCTTGAGGTGGAACTGTCTGCCGTAAGGTCTACCTCGATAATTTTTCGATAAACTCCTTCTGAGGTGTCCTCCTGTGGGCTGAGCATATTGGTTGATGCTTCCAATTCCAACAAGCTTCCTGAAATTACTTTATCAGCCCGCTCGAATCCTACTAGATCCCAAAACGAAATCAGTCTTTGAGGCTCTGCTAGCGTAGTCTCTAAGTGTGTCAGTGTTGACGTCGATTGACCCGAATCCCTTCTCCGATTAATAAGGTCCATTTTCCGCCATTCGATCTGTGGCGTATCATGCTCTGAACTGTCGGAATCTTGTCCTCGATGCACTGTTCTTGTTCTCCGGTATGTTGTTTCCGTCCCTTGTTCTAACAATTGGTCTCTACTTCTATCCCGTTCCACTATTTTCACTGTCTTTTTTAGTTTCTCCTCCAATCTGCTGCTCATTTCTAGATATACTTGTTTAGTGGGTGAATTTCGTTTAGTGATTTTATCAACCGACCATTTGCAAGGAGAAATTTTACATAAATTGTTTTGCTCAAACTTTGAAAGACTTGAGTTTAGACCGTTTTCATTCCGGTCGAGCCGTATTCGTTTTTGGACAGAACGGTTGCTATAGCAACTATGGGATGACTTATCTTTCAATTCATTCAATGTGTCTCTCAATCCAGAATGTTCTAGAATATTTTCATCCTGAATTTCTTTTGCTGTAACATTTAACCGACTGCTTAAGCAGTTGAGTGCTTTATGAAAACATTCAATCGATGCCACAACGAAATTTCCATCTAAATATGTCTCTAACCACGGCTCCCCGTTTGGTTCTCTTGACATATAATCCAAAATTCCCATGTCTTTTCCTGGTATATATACTACTTTAAATTGGTAAGGTAATAACCTATCTACCCACCTAGTAAGTCGGGATTGGTACGTTTTGTTAGACTTGTATTCACCTAAGGCTGATGTAAGAGCCTTATGGCCTGTAGCCAGAATGAATTCTTTCCCCAGTAGGTAGTGTTCAAATCTATCTACCGCCCAAACTACTGCGAGCAGTTCGAAATCGTTTGTTGAATACTTTTTTTCTTGAACGTTAAGATAACTTGATGCGAACGCAATAGGTACCCATTCATTATCTTCCGTTTTTTGTTCTAACGTTGCTCCGAGACCACTATGGCTAGCATCACATTTTATCCAAGTTTCCTTTTTAGGATCATAGTATTGGATTTGTGCGATTCCTGCCACCGCTGTTTTTATCTCTTCAAAGATCATCGAGTGTTCTTCCCCCCCACTCGAATTTTTTCACAGGCATTTTGACACTCTTCATCTTTTTTTTGTCTTTTTCTTCACGTAACAATGGTCTGAGTCTGTCAGTTAAACTCGCAGCGTTAGGGATAAATTTAGAAAGATGGTTAACACTACCCATAAATGATCTTAATTGTTTTAAAGACTTCGGATGTTGCAATTCTAGAATTGTCTCTGTTTTAGTGATTTTTGGTGTTCTGCCTTCTGACGTAAGTTGTTGACCTAGCCAACTCACCTCTGATTGAAAAAATGTACATTTTTCCATTTTTAAGGCTAGGTTTTTATTGTCCAATTTCTTCAAAACATTTATCAGTAACTGTTCATGTTCATGTTCATCTCCCTTGGATACGATTAAAATGTCATCCAGGAAACAGAAGGTAAATTTTGCATGATTCAATGTTCGATCCATAGTTTTTTGAAATTCTGCAGGCATATCCGCTAATCCATAGAACCCGGTTAAAAACCTATATGTACCTGTTGCCTGTCCACCCACTATGTTAAAATTACAGTGCTTAACTGTTTCAGCATTCAGTTTAATTTGTTTATAGGCATATTTCAAATCCAAAACAGTGAAATACAACATGCCAACTGTATTAGCAGTTACTATCTGACTGACTCCATCCAGTAATTCATCCCCATTCGGCATCTGATATTTGTTTTTATACAGTTGCCTATTTATTGGTTTTGCATCTAGCGCCAACTTAATGGAATCATCTTTTTTTACAGTTATAACTATCGGAGCAATGAAACAGTCACTCGTGCATTTGTCCGATTTTGTTATATGACCCTCCGATAACAGTTTCGATAATTCAGCTTGCATCTTGTCTTGTATATGAATAGGAATCCTCCTACCTTTTTCCTGAATGGGACATAGTGGGTATTTGCATTTTGTGTTCACCACTTGGATTTTCGATTCCCCTTTTCGATCAAAAAGAAACGGGAATTTTTTGCCAAACTGATTTTTCCTACCTTCCGGCTGCTCATACAGTAGCACGTCAAACCTGGATTTTTGTGATGGTGCAGACTTCTGTGTTGTTTGTATTGCCAGTTTTCCTTGCGTCTGTCATTTCCCACCCTGCTGACCTGATACTAATACATAATGCACCAAGTATTTGAATTGGTTGTTTGTTATAATCAACAAATTGCGTCGACAGATTCAGTTCTTCAGGTGGGATGAACTTTATCTTTGTAGCTCCCTCCATCAGTTGCTTGGCCGTTGTCCAATTCAGAAAAGATACTGACTTCCCGTGTCAATTGTAATATTGATAATATGTGTATCGATTCTTACCAACGCTTTCCAAGCTTTTATTTTGTGTGATCTTGGATCCCTTCTAATGTCGATTTTTCGAACATCTTTTGTATCCAATCTCGTCTCTTTACTTTTGATTTCTGATATCAATTTTCCAATATTTCCATCTGAGGCCTGTAATTTTGATTCCAACGCCATGATTTCAAACTCTTCACAGGAATCAGAACTACGAATTAAGTTGCATTCTTCTTCTGAAATAGAATTTTCTTCCGCAATTTCATTCACCTGGTTCGACCTGAACATTTAGGGAAGTGATTTGGCTTATTGCAGCTTTTACATGTTTTTCCCATAGCTGGACAAATTTCAAATGTCTTTCACCAAAGATTCTACCACATCTAGTACATGGTTTTTTTCAGTTCTGTTTTTATCTTTGTTATCGTTCCACTTCTTCTTGAATTGGTCTCGATTCGATCGTTTTTAATTCTGATTCTTGCTCCCAACTGCCATAATTGGTTCCTGTTTTGTTTTAGTCTGAGGCTCAAGAAGTTTTCCTCCCATTGAACTTCCTACCACCGATTTTTGAAACGCTTGTGTCGTTTGTTTGCTTTGTTCAAATTTAATGGCCCGTTTCAATACTTTATCCGGTGTGAAGGTTTCAAAAGTCAATGTATCTTGCAATACAGTATTCTTCATTCGTGATATAAATAGATCTCTCGCCAATTCGTCCTCTAAACCATCCAATACGGCCGTAGCTGCTTGAGCAGTTAAAGCCGCATGAAAAGACTCCAACGTCTCTCCAGATTCTGTGTCCTGGTGAATAATCTATATCTCTCGTACGTAATGTTTTTCGTCTTTTCAAATGATACTTTAGCTAATATCACCATCTCTCTGAACTCAACTTTTGAGATTTCGATATGTGGATTTTTCTGTACGAATTTTTTCTTTCCTTCTGTGCCTAATGCCAAAAATAGACGAGACGTAAGTCGTTTTTGAACTTCGATATAGAACACATTATGTCCTACTTTCGGACCTCGTTCTCTTCTCTCTTCATTTTCGAGTATAACTCTGTCTCTTCTTAATCTATCTCTCGCCTCCCAATCTATTTTTGCCTGAGCAGTTTCATGATCTCCTGGAGTTTCCGGTCGAGGCATTGGCTCATCAATTACTTCTTTTGGTTTTTCTTGTAATATCTCAGGATTTACACTTTCTTTGACGGTCTCTGCTAACATGAATTGATGCAACCAAATTTTGAAATTCCACGGTGGATCCGAGCTAGCGGACGTCCAGAACACTGGGATACACATGTCTGTTCTGTTATCCTGTGCCATGAATCCTGCTGCCTGCGCCATGTAGTAAAGTGAAGTAAAGCTTTACTCGTAATTGAAAATGATTAGTTTCAATACTTTAATTCAAATTGGAAACTGTTGTTTTTGGGTTAACATCATCAGCGGTTCTGTGAACCGGCTTTGAAAACGTAACTCGGTACGCAAAGCTTAACAACTAAACATACAGAATCTACGCAGCGATCAACACTGCATGACCTTGGCCATTACGTAATAACAATATATAATTATAAATAACAATATGTGATCCAAAGTTAGTGTGCAGCAGAGGTTACTTGGTTACTGCACATGCAGTATGTGCTGTACCACAGTCATAAAGTAATGCAACTTTGCATGGTGAACAAACAAAATTTTGAGAACACCTGCATACTGCCAAACCTTAGAACGTAACATCAGCCTTAATAACGCGTAAGACAAGTAAGCAAATTCAAAAAGCTAGAGTATGTGCATGGGAGGTGGAAAAGAGTCCCGACTTCTCTTGAATGAGAAGTCAATTTCGAAGTTATTTTGAAAGCAAATGACTCCCCGGGTTGAGGTTTGCGATTTATGTTAGATTTGGTAGATTTCGACCGTCTCAACCCAGGCCCGATATGTTTCGACCGACTCAATCCAAGCTGTCTGTGTTTCAAATATGTTTCCCAATGAAGAAATTTTTGACCAAGTTATACCGAGGAGAAACATTTTGACCAAGTTTGACCGAGGAAAACGTTTCGACTGAGTTTGACCCAGGATTTTTTGAACGACAAGCGTTTCGACCGAGGAAAAAAATTTCGACTGTTCGACCGAGGGAAAAGTTTTGACTGAAAAAACTTTGACTGTGTTCGACAATCAGACAGGTTTTGTACGCCAAAAAAAAAGAGTTCTCCGTAAGCATTCTAAGTTCAAATTTATGTTTTGACTTTGCGTTCGACTTTATGTTTCGACTTTCTGTTCTACTTTATGTTTCGACCGACTCGACTTGAGTTTGACAAAAGAGCCTTCTCGACTCTGGATTTTCGGTCGAACTGTGAGATGTGTTTGACCCGTCTCGGTCAAAATATAAGTCACAAACCTCGACCCGGGTCAGACATCGCCCTATCAGAACTCAATAGGTCGTTTCTTGTCAATAAGAATCAGAAACTAATTTATAACCACTTTGCTTTCTTTTTCCCCTGTTCGTTGAAACCTTGTTTTGCTGCAATCTTAACTAGAGCGGCAAAACAGATCAACTTAGACAAAAAAAGCCAAATAATAAACAAAAAGTTCAGACGAAACAGAACCTCATATATCGGAAATACAAAACAATGGTATAGTTTGATTAAAAAAATTTCTGGCTTTTTCTTTCTCTCAGGTCCCATAAATATTATAATGTAGCAGTAAATACGCGGCTATGCAAGTTTAGAAAAGAATACCAAATACGCTTAAAATATCCTTATTAGCCTTGATTGCAATTTTAAGAACTTAACCTCTGAAGTTGCCCTACCCGCACTGACAGAAATGGTTTGCGGTCAATTTAAATTGACTGTAAATCAATTTTAAATCGATCCAAATCGATTAACCATGTACATTTTCCGAACTTAAATGGATTCAAGTGTCTAAAAAATCGATTTAAATCGATTTCGATGGATTTTCCGACTCACTAAAGTCCTTCCGAGTCTCACTTAAATCCATCAGAATCTCACTTAAATCCATTTTAAATTGATATAAATTGATCTTTTTGAAAATTTTAAATCGATGATAGTGTCTAAAAAATCGATGTAAATCGATTTCGATGGATTTTCCGCCACACTAACATCAATTTTTTTGCTAACACGGCGAAAAAAACATACCCTTTAAAAAAATTGTTGGAATTTTTTATTCTTGATTTTTTTTAAAATAAACACTCGTGCCAGATGTTGTAGAATTCAATAAAATGATCCACATAAATCGGCTTTTAAACTCAAAAATTTGCAATAAAATTATAGAAAACCATTGTAAATCAGATTATGGGCAAAATCTTGTGTAACAAACCAGAAAAGAATCAGGTAAAATTAAATTATGATCTCAATAATAGGCAATAAAATCATAGAAAATTGTGAGAGTAAATCAGATTTTAAGCAACAACTTATGAAACGAATCAAGATAAGGGTCGATATAGATCAGTTTTTGAACTCAAAATATGCAAGAAAATCATAGAATTTTATCGATATTTTGGTCTTTTCATTTAGTCTTTTTTATGCTACAATACGCTATGGATGTAAAATGAAAATAAATGCAAGAAATAAATACAATAAAGTTTTGAAACTGAAAAAACTCGAATGAAAAAAATCAATTTAAATCGATTGAAATCTGTTTTAATCCCCTTAAAAATAAAAACAAAACCAGACTGGAAAAAATGCATTTAAATTGATTTAAAATCGATGTGGATCAATTTATTTAGTTGGAATTTAAGATCAATTTAAATCGATTTTGAATCGATCCAAATCAATCTTTATCTTTTTCATTTAATCTTCGTACTTTTTTCATACTAAAATCGATCTAAAATTAATCAACGGACTTTTTTCATACTAAAATCGAATTAAATTTATTCAACGTACTTTTTTCATGCTAAAACCGATCTTATTCCATTTTTTCAGTGCGGGTAATTTTTCAAAGCACCAAATAAACACCCTATTTGCAAAGGGGTAAAGAATGAGTCTTACCTACTTTTGACCGTCTATACCAAAGCCAATTCATGCAGTATTTCGTAAGATCGGGACAACGAACGTGCTACCAACTAATGGCTATCAGCCGAGCTACTCAAAATAACTAGTCACATGCAGATATTAGTTACACGCCTCTGTTTTTTCCTTAAAAATTTGAATTAACTTCTTTCAAAAAAGCTTTTTAGTTTTTTCGGTCTAAACTTGCTTAACCGAAAAAATCTTGCATAACATTGCATTTAATTTTTTGCTAATTTAGCTAACCTTGCAAAACCGCTTATTTACTGCTTCATATTAGTGTTTCAAAATCTTTTTCTCAAGAATCAAGGCTAACTTGTAAAACACGATGTCCAATTGGTCGTGAAGTTCTAAGAAAATTAAAAAAAATATATGGTGCGTTCTTTTTTGCGCCTCTCTTCTGCAAACACACAACTTTAAAAATTTTCATAGTACATGAGACTAAAAGCAACGCAGTGCGCAGTAAATCTGTTACTAATCTGAACCCGAAAAAAAACCGATTAGATCCTTGAGCTTAAAGAACATTAGTTTTTGGGCGCAAACATTTATTGTTCCGACCATTTGTAATCGGGTGTTTCAGTTTGTTCTGTATTTTTTTTTCACAATTTTTTTTGTTTTCCACGCAAAATCAGCCACCAAAAAAAATTCATCTGACTGGGTTGAAGGGTAAATCAAAATGAAGCCTTTTCAGTCGTGATTCGCGCAAAATTAAAAATGCTGATCATACAATTCTCATAAATGGGAAATTTCTTTTCATACAATTGCATACATTCTATTAGTACTAAAAACTGTATGAAATCTCTATATTGAACATTTTCCCATAAAATGAAATTGTATGATAGGTGTTTTTTCCACAAACCAAAAAGTTATTTTTTGTTTCTAGTTTTATTTTCTGAAAAATTTAGGGTTCTGTTTGTAAGCGAACGCAAGTGACAAAGACATTGGTTTATTCCAAGTACCAAAGGCTGGACGAACTTGCCTTTACAATGCATAGAAAATAACCTGTATTGTCTTAGAACTGTATGACGAAAAGACATAACGAAAACTTTCAACGACGATTATTTTAAAAATTTGAATTTTTAAGCTATCAAACCTTGATCAAGGCATGAACTAAAACGCCATACAAAATAAGGGAGTTTTCAGCGTTTTTGAAAAAAGTTATTAAGCAAAAAGGAGAAAACAAAATCCAACATTAGTGTATCCAGGACTACTTTATCCACGCAAATTGCATCCGAAAAATTTTTTTCGGAAAATGTTTGCTTGCGTGCAAAATTCAATATGCGGAATATGCAAAAATCAATAAAAATTTGGGCAATTTCAAAACTACTTGGAAAATTTTTTGTGTCGCCATCAAAAAAATGCAATTCATACGTTTTCCATAAATGGAAACTGTATGATAAGCATTTTTCAAAAAACAAAATTCTCAGTTTTTTTATCACTAGAATATTTTATTAAAATCAAACGGCCGCAGAAATCAGTTTATACCATTTTTTGAATAAACTTTATGGAGAAGCATTTTCTCCATAAACTTGATGTATGGAATTGTATGGTAATGATTTTTGTTGTGTGGAATTGTATGATAAGCGTTTTCGGTGTATCGAGGTTAACCTGAGAATGTTGAGAAAAACCGGTCTGAAAGTATTGATTTTTTTTTCAATTGCAAGCTAATAAGGTGAGCGCCCAGTGTAGTAATAGCTAATTTATGCTTAATTCAAGCAGTAAAAAATTAGTTTGACTTGGGAAATTTTACTTTGCAGGATTTTTGTTGCCAAAGGGGAATCATAAACTTCTGCAAAAAAAAAGAATTAAATTTTTTTGACAATTTGAAAGAAATTTTTTGCGCCATTTTTTTTGTTTTTCTAATCATGGTTCTACAAAAACTGCTTTCCAATTGGTCTATTTTAGTATGATTGTCGAATGTGTTGAAGTTTTGTATTCGTTCAGATCTGCCTATCACACCCTACAGGTAAAAACGTCACTAACATGAATAAATTTTTTTATGTTATGGTCAAAACATTCTGTGCTACTAGCATAGTAACCGTTAATCCGTGTTCAAATATTTTAGAAAATTGTCTGGCTCACATGTATACTTTTATGGGACTGGGGACGTCTAAACTTAACTACTTTTTTTTCGAAAACAGTGGATTACTAGTTACGCTTCACTTGTTTTTTTTGCAGCAAAGATTTTACGAAAGGAGTAACTGTTGATCGGAAATTTTTTTAAACAAGCTATTATGATTTGATTTTATTAACCAAACTATCGCATTTGAAAAAATCTGTTTTCTGCGTTTTTTGGATATTCAATTAGTACCCTTGGTCCAAACCTCCGATAGTAGTGAAATTGAAACTGATAAAGGAACTGAAAGCGTTAAAGGAATTGAAGAAAATTCAGAGATCCCCCAGCAGCCCAGTCACGGGAGGTCCAAGAAAGGCAAAATCAACTACCTTTTGCCCGACTGTAACAAGGCATGCGTCTATGTCAGTGGTTGGAATAAACACATGCAGAACTGCCAACCGCAAGTGAAATTCATCAGCGCATCAGAAACGACAGTCTCAGCATCTCAACTGAGTCGGCAATCTTTCCCATCAAACCAAGAAACTACCACAGGTGGTGAGGTGCTAATGTGTCCACTCTGCTCTTATCGGTTCTCTGTCAGGATTTCAATGATCAATCAATGTTATGTGAAGCACCGATATTCGTGGGTCAAAGCAAGGCCAATGCGCGAGCCGCCAAGTCATGTTGACGTTGTCCCGGTGCGTAAAATCAAGAGGCAAAACTGTGCAAAATGTAGCGTCACGAACACTACTGCTACCTCGGAAAGGTAGAACGGGTTTCCAGTGGTGACTTTCATTTCGTTTGAATAGTTCTGATGATTTGATAAAATCAAACCAATGTCCCTGACTTTTACTAGCTGGAGTGCAGATGGGAGGAATTTAAATTTCTGTACTTTCTTTCGAAAACAGTGGATAACGAATTACGCTTCACTTGCTTTTGTTTCAGCCATAAATTTAAGAAAGGAGGAACTATTTTTCAGAAAAGTTTTTTTTTGAACTCTATTGACTTGATTTTATTAACCAAACTATCGCATTTGAAACTTTTTGGTTTCTACTTGCATAATTGTCATACTGACGTAATTATCTACTCTTTTGCACTAAACTGGTTGGAAATCAAAAGTACTCAGACAGATTTTTCTCGACATGGGTTCATTTTTTCTGATTAATCAATTCACGACCAATGCTTTTTTCCTGCCTGTGAGAAAAAAAAACACAACTGAAGTGTAGTTTCTTTTCAGTTTCTGTTTGAAAGCTTTCTAGTGGGTTCAGTTTTTAGATTTTTCTAAAACTGATTTTTCTAATTTATGATTTTGGCAAACAAAATCACGCCACACTGACTTCTTACAAGACTATCTATAGTTGAACTGTAATAAAGCCGTTATAAGATATCAGCTGTGATTTAAAATTTTATTTGAAAAGGGTATAAATCAGTTATAAAGTGATTACAGCCATTAAAACAAATAGCATGTCGTTTTTGCCAGGAAATTAACTCATTAGCTCCGCGTATAACATTATTTCATTTGATCAATGTGTGTCAAAGCTTGTTTTATGAGTTTAAATGGCAAAAATCAATTTTTGTGACAACCGGAACTTGATTGAGACAAACATTGATCCCGTATTTAGATTTGAGGCCACAAATAGATAATAAGTCAGCTTGACAAGAAATGAAGACGAACCGAAATGAATTTTTCTACCAAGTGCGTCTTTTTAATAAGGCAGAAACCTGGTTTTTAGATTATTAATTCTCGAAGATAGATGTTAACTTCCATATCTAAGAAGAGTCTTAAAAAATGTAAAAATAGATCTGACCTTTGCTGTAAGTCCGGTTTATCTAGTTAGTACGATCTTAAAACGGCTCTCAAATTTAATTAATTTTATGATACTCGGAGGGTATTCTTGACTCGGATCTGAAAAGGGTTAAATCGGATGTAATTCAGTGATTAACAACGCCCAGTAAAATTTACTGCAATTCTGCTGCTATATAAAAGTTATTGTTATATAGAGTTTCACACTAATCCATGGCATTTTTAAGGTATTTTTGGATTTTTTTGTATTTTTTGCCCAAAGAGAAACAAATATTTTTAGTTTGTTTGTCGGAAAAATCTGAGGGTTCAATTAATTTAAGGTTGGGGTCAATTAATTTAATTTAACCAGCTTTAACCAATTCGTGGCTTAGGTGTTATCTTTTTGATTAGTTTTAATTCTGTTTCTTTATAAGGGGTGATATTTTTTTGAGAATGAAAGAAATTTTATAACAGATCCGCATAAATTACATGAAAAAGAAAACACTTTTTTGCATAAGAAAGGCGCTAAAATATACAGTTTTGCATAAGAAAACGACAGTTGACATGAGCTGGGAAAGCTAAAAAAATGATGAAAGGTATTTTGAAGTGTTTGAAAATATATTTCGCTTTGAGGCAGAACGCAACACGGCTTTAGGTAGTTTGGCATCACTGAGAAACCTTTCAACCTTTAAAAATTATGACAGTGTTGACACAAAAATGCTAGGTATACGATGGTCATAGATTCCATGCGTCGTGGACTATATAATATATAACATTGAGTGCTTTCCTCTAGTATTTATTTACTAATGCTTTCAATGGGTTTGGTCAGATTGAAGGCCGTTTTTGCCTGCACTGAGAGCCCATGAATCATAATCCATTATAGTGTCATTTTATAGTTAGCATCCATAAAAATGTGAAATAATCAATTATAAGGGATTTCGGTTGGGAAGTTATTGATAAATCTTTCAATTTGATTTTAATATTATCTCAATTCCTGTTGAGTGTGTTGCTGCGTAATTTGTTTAAGAGTTTCTTACTTTTCAGGTTTTATAATTTTAAAATAATTTTTATTTTTAATGTTTTCTTTCTTTTTGATTCTCAATTCATGGCAGTTTACCACAATCGGATTCGACCCACTTTCAATTTGGAAGAGCTGGAGTTATTGGTTCAACGGGCAAGGTGGTAATGGTTGAACGTGAGGGGATTTAAGGGTTGATTCCAATGGTTGAAATCTTAAGACTCTTCAGATTAACCCTCCCCCCCCCCATTTAATCCACGTCCTTCCGTTTATCCCCTTACGTGGGTGTAGGGAGGTTTAGTAACTTAGGGGCCGTTGGGAGGTTCTAAGCTCGGGAGAGGGGAGGGAGTAAACATAGCGTATCCCATCTATTGATTAATTTTGAAATTGAAGTCCATTATAATCCATTAGAATTGCAATCATAATTCATTTCTTAGACCTAAATTCGTTTGTTTTGCAGAAATTCTAAGTCATGTCTTTTTAAGTATAATAAGCGAAAAAGACAAAGTTTCAATTACGTTCAACTGAACGTAATTTAAATTTTCCTTTTTTTTTCTTATTATAAGTAAAAAAAAGACATGACTCAGAATTTCTGCAAAACAATCAAATTTAGTTCTAAGAAATGGATTATGATTACAGTTCTAATGGATTATAATTGACTTTAATTTCACAATTAATCGACTATAACGATTTATGTTGAAAAAAAATAATCAATAGTAGTTCCAAAATAATATATTATATTCGATTATAAGGAACTTTTTTCAAAAAAACTCGAATTTAATGGCAATCTAATCAATTTCGCGGCCTAATTTTTACGGCGCATAATCAACAAAACGCCATCCATGTCCACAAACCGCTATACCGCGAAGCCGGAATGGCATCAGAATAACCTAAGTTACATCAGAATTACGTAACAATTGCGTAACAACAAGGACAATCTGTTGTAATGCTGCATAACAATATTTATTTTCGGCTTGTTGAAATGATAATTCTGTTTTCGGTTTGTTGGCTTTTTGGCTTGTTGGCCTATCAAAGAATTGTACATCTGTAATGGAATACAACGGATTATTTTTGTCTCAAAAAACCATTAAATCAATTAAAACCCATGGGCGCTCGGTGTGGGGTGCAAAAACTTTGTAGATTAGATCGAAAACCTCTCGCCATTTCCCGTTACCCGGAGTACTCGACTTATGATTTGATCTTACCAGTCAAGAAGACTAAGTTTTGCTACTGACGCGATTTATATGCAAGTTACAGCTGACCAAAAATTGAAAAACTCACGAAAACTTAATTTAAGTAGTGATTTAGCTCCCTTGCATTTTTCAAAAAATTGCAAGTAATGATTGTAATTTGTCTAACGAAATGCCACATTGCTTCTTCCTACTGAACCCAACAAAACACAAATTTTCAGGATTAAGTCACCCACTGATGAAAAAGAGGTTAAAGAAATCTTTTGAAAAGAAAAACATTTTTTTTATTCATGATGGTTTTTAACTAAAGATATTTCACCGTTCCAAAATCAACACTTCGTCATTGTTAAACATATTAGCATATATCCGGGCGCATCTCCCCATAATTTTTTTTTGCAATATGATGCTATTATTGAGGCATTAATTTGTTTTTTGTTCGAAAAATACAAGCGCTCCTGGACAAAGTTTATGAGTTCAGCGACTGAAGAAAAAAAGCAGAAGCTCACGCAATCTTCATTGATCTTAAGAAATCTTCGATCATCTAGATCAACAATTTTTTTTTAAAATCCGATAATCTTTGGTTGTCCAATTTGTATGATAATGAAAAGTTACTTGAGATAACGGTGTCTTTATTTTAAGGAGAACGTTTCTTTGATAAGTTTTTAACTAAAACTGTTTTGTCAATTAAACAGGGATCAAACATTACATTTTTTCTGTTTTTACGTGATAAGAAAAGTCGTTCTCAAATAACGACGAACTAGCAATCTAACAGTTTTTTCGATGATGCGAAAATTCTCAATTCATGCGTAAGTTTTTCTAAGATTACAAAAAGGATACAAAATCAGCCAATGATTGATTTTGTGTTTTCGAAAAACAGTGGATAAATAGGGGAAGTTTTTCTAGCATAGTCAACTGGGCTGTTCATTATACCCGCACTGACAAAAATGGTCTCGGATCTATTTGAATTGATTTTAAATCGATTTAAATCGATTCAAATCGATTAACATTGTACATTTTTCGAATTTATATGGAGTTTAAATAGATTTAAATCGATTTTTCTTGAAAAATTTGTATCGACTTAAGTTTCTACAAAGTTTATTTAAATTTATATGGATAAGTTTTTCGACTCGCTAAAATCCAATTTTTTTGCTCACACGGCAAAAAAAACATGCTATTTAATAAAAAAATAATTGAAATACTTTATTCTTGATTTTTCAAAAAAAATACTGTCAGACGTTTCAAAAATCCAGAAAGTGATCCAAATAAATCAGATTTTGAGCTCGAAAACGTGCAATAAAGCTATTTTGAAAAATTATCAATGTGAATCAGAGATTGGGCAAAACTTATGGAACAAATCAAGAAAAATGTCAATATAAATATCAGATTTTGGGCTCAAAAATATGCAATGAAACCAAGGAAACTCATCATTAAAAATCAGATTCTGAACAAAAACCAAGGTAAAAAATCAAAAAAAAATGTTGAAATTTTCAGTGTGTTACCAGGCGCTATGGATGTAAAATGAAAAACTATGGGCGATGAATCAATGCAGCCCAAACTCAAAACTGATAAATATCGAATAAAAAAATTGATTTAAACCGATTTATATCCGTTTTATTCCCCCTAAAAACACAAAAAAATTCGAGATTAAAACAAAAAAGATTTGCACTGATTGAAAATCTATATAGATCGATAATCTTAGCTGGGATTTAAGATCAGTTTAAATCGATTAAAACTGATCCAAACTAATCTTAACCTTTTTAATTTATTCTTCCTAACTTAAATCCTAACTTATTCTTACTAACCTAAATCAATCTCAATAAAATTTGTCAAAAAAATTTCAATACTTTTTTCATAATAAAATTGATCCAAATCCATTTTTGTCTGCGCGGGTACCTTAAAATCATGCAAGCTTTTAGTTGTTTATCTTGTTAGCAAACTACTCAATAATGATCACAAAGTCACGTGAATCAGGAGTTGTGTCAATTTTGTAGTTATATCTACAAAATGGGAGTAAAATTCTCCACAAATTTTTTTCTTGTTCTACAGTTGGTCTGCAAAAAGCATACACACGTATGAAATCTGTCTCAACTCGGTTACATTAAATTTTTCTGATTAATATACTCTGCTAACTTTCGGCTTGTTTTTATTTCGGCTTTTTTGAACGAAAAAGTTCTATCTCAATTTCATTATTTTAATCTCCCGCCCCTCTTTTTGTCAAAAACGGTCATTGTCGCACAAGTATAAGCGTCCCTGCAGACATTGAATCGTTTACTTAAGCTTATTGTTTTGTGTGCTAATCATCTTGGTTTTTGCATCAAATGAAACACGCCCTCCTAACAACCTAGTAACAAAAAAAATTATATCCTCACACGCTATGGCTTTACTATTATGGGTTCTAATTTGCGCTGAGGGCTAATTTTTGAGAATAATGATGGGAAATACCCAATCATCAGTTGGCTAAGTTCAATTTGAATTCTAAATTTAAATATTAATTCAACAAAATTTTTAAGGATTGTTTTGAAGTCATTTGGTTGAAATAGTCCAATAATTGTTCAGGTGAATAGTTTTCGTTGAAATGTGGGTTAAATTCATTTCAATATTCTTCCTTTGCTGCAATTAAAAGCTAATCAGAATCGAATATTTCGCGCCCCCAGCGTTTAAGCAATTTTAACCCAAGTTTAAATAGTTGGGCGAAAGGTCATAGCTCGGCCCATTTATTGGGTATGGTCGTTTACGTGATCCGTTCAAAATAAATCATTCAAACATGAAACAGGGATCATGGTAAGATCCGTACCACTGAAGTTTGTCTCCCAGGTCGGGGGACCTAACCACTCAATCTTACCGATACTCAATATTCATTTTTTTTCTAGACTGCTGTTATGTGTCTCCGTCGCGCTTAGTGGAATGAGTGTCTGTTTCTGCATCGAGAAAGAAGAAGCGCACAATCATGATGACGTAATCTATCCCGAAGGAGAAGGGGAAGAGGGAGCTGCAGAGAGAGTAGCGGGCGGGGGAGGGGCTAGATTGACCTGGTGGGAGGAGGTGATTGGCTGGGTGGCTATTGTCCCCGACTACGCGACGTTTGTGCTGCTTCCGACTGCTGTGATTGCACTTTCAATCATGTGAGAAACTTCAAAAATCCACAAAAGTGAGCCTGGGTTGGGGGGGGGGGCTGCTACACTAGGTGGGGCTGCAACTTTTTATTTTAGTTTAAGTTTCAGCAGATTTTTGCATAGTTAAACCTCGATAGCCGAAAGGGGCGGGGGGCTCAGGAATTGCCCTTTGGCCGCTTTGGCCGCTTTGGCGCCAAAATAACTAAATTTGGGGAGGCATAGTCAATTTTTTATGTAAAAAACTCTCAAAGTGTCATTTTTAGCCTTTTTCAGCGTTTTTACAAGATGGTCATTTTAGTATTTTTGGAGAGCTCAGAAAATCAAACTGGCAGACCTTAAGAAAAAATCGACAAAATTCACAGAGCCGATTATAAAAATTGGTAGAAACTAGTTTAAGCTTCTTCAAAAGTAACCAATGGCAGCAAAAGAAAAACATCACTCATTTTTGGCAAAAAAAAGTTCAAACAACAATTGAAAAAAACAAAGTTCATAATGATTAACGCTCAAGGAAAATCATCTTAGTAAGAAGATTAAAATAAGTTTTAAGACGAACTTTGAAAGCTCTGAATAGCTTGACTGACCTTGAAAAAATTTTGAGGGTTAAAAATAAGAAAAATTAGAAATTTTGACTAGACCTAGAAATCGAGTAGGCTGCGTTTGACGCGTAAAATGCTGAAAAAATTGCAAAAAAAATGAAAAGAATTTATGCAGATTATAATGCACTATTTTTCGTAGCAATCCATTTAAATGGATTGAAAATGGATCAAAATTTTTGAAAAAAAAACTTTTTTGTGGATTATAATCACTTGCGTGGTACCAAAGTAAAATTAAAATCGATTCTAATAGCAAAATTTTTTACTATGAAAACCGATTATCATCCATGGAACCTTATTGCTGGTACCAGTAACCAAGTATGATTTTCTTTTCTCTTAACCTTTCATTACGAGGCCAAACTGTGCACTGCATAGGCGCACAATTTTGTGTCTGTATATTCCTGGATTCCAGAGAAAAGTCTTTAAAACGTTAAAATTTTGTCTGAACGATCAAAAAATGTGAAAGAACAAAGGAAGAACAAAATCCGCCTACAATTCACAAAAAGAACAATTTTTGCTCGTAATGTTGCAATAAATCTTTTAAGAAAAATAAATTTTCGAAAAGATTTGTTCAATTGAAAATTTTGATTTTTTGTAGATTTTTTTTATTTTACTCTAGCATAGTACTCGAATATTGACAATTTTTTAAATAAAAATACATGAGAAACCGAATCATATGCCACAATTTTTTCCCACTTTTTAAGAATGGCTACGAGAAAAATCTATAAACTAACATACTTTGAAAATCGCAGCAGAATTGATAATTACTCAAAATAGTTTTTCAGTCTCGAAGTAGCGTGGAATGTTTTATTGTCATTTTTGTGAAAAGTTTTTGCTCTTTCAAATGCGTTTTTTGAATAAATAGTCATTTTTTAATGTAACAATCACTAGAGATGGGCGAAAACTTCAGAACTTAGTATTTTTCTTGACTGCAAATTAGTTTAAAAAACCTTAATACAATATCAATTGAGATTTCATAAAAATCCTTAGCAAACCTGCTTTGAGCTGTAACCAAGCTGTATATCACAAAACACATTGACAGTGTCCAAAACAAAACCTAAATTTTATTTTTTGGAGATTTAAGAGCTTTATTCTTTAATCAGTCAGCCGCTTGTTCAGTCAGCCGCACAACCACACGACCTTTGTTCAAAATTTGTTGGATTTTGCCTTAGAAACTGCAATTGCAATGGGGTCGGTCAGTTCAATAAAACTGTGGCAGATTAATTTTTTCCTCCTTGGATAGTTAAGGCCAAACTGTTGATTGTAGACAATATCAATGACCATGATCAATTCAATTGGTCAAACACTAGAGCATTTTATGTTTTTGTTCCGACTTTTGAAGAAAGTGACGAAACATTTGTGCTCAGGTTGTTTTTTTTTCTCCACTCAAATTACAATTTTTTACCAAGCCATTATTGACAGAATTTTTCTATATCAGCCAAAAAATTTTGCTGTCCGGAGCTCAAATTTAAAAAGAATATTTCGCCTGTTATCATTTTTTGCAAAGTTATGGGGCTTAACAATAAAGTTATTGGCCAATTTGAAATAAACAACGCGAAATATATTTTGTGCTATTAACACGTCCCTCCTAAAAATCGTTCCAAATTGGGTTGAGGCATGCTTTTTGGTTCACTTTATTTTTAGCTGTATGCTTAAGGTATGACTTGTACTATACATAGCTGGTGGGTGATGATTTTTGAAAAAAAAACTGAAAAATTTTTTTTTGGGAAGTTACATCAGTTTTTTATAAAGCGGATACTACTACATAGATTTCAAAGGACATTCGAGGCTTCGCCCTGATACGAGCAATCTTTTTCAGTTTTTCGACCCGAGTTTTATGTTTGGAAATCGGCAGAAAAAAAAGCCGACAAAAATTAGCCGAAAAGTCTTTGCCAATAAATTGACATTAACTACTAAACGCGGTATACACGAAGCCGCTTTTCGCTTTTCGTTTTTGTTTTGATTAGAATTCGAAATTTTTTTATAGTCTGATTCAATGGTTCTTGATTTTTTAATGGTCTTGTTCAATTGATATTCACTAATTTGACGGTAGCTGGGTACTTCCTTTTAATGATCCTGAAATGATCTTTAAGAAAAGTACCCCGCCACCGTCAAGTGAAAACCGGCATCAACAACTATTGAAACAGATCATTAAAAATACTTGCAAGCTAATCAGCAAGAAAAGCCGCCTTTCATTTATATGAGTGGTTTGAACTGTTTTCTGAAGGTACACGATGATCTTCCGTCGGATTGTGAAGCAGGATGAGTTCAGAGCCCAACTGCAGGAGAACACAGCCACTGTATGCACACCTATCAGACAGCAATCAGTTAGTTCAGTTTTTCTCGAAACATTTTTTTTTAATTTTTGCTCTGACCACCCCTCAAAAGCGGTTGAGAAGGAAATATCGCGTAGGGTTTGTTTTTTCCGCCCAATTTTAGGGAGCTGCAAGAAAACTTGCAGCTTGGAAATCCACTGCAATATCACGTTAAAACCCTTTTAGCTGTGATTCGTACCACAAAAAATTAAAATAGTTTTCTCAGTGTAGAGAAAAACTGGTCAAACTATTTTCGGTTTTCTTGCCAATAGGAAGAGGCTTAACTCAACGCGTAAATTTTAACGCTATTTATGGCTTCCGTTTTAACCATTATTATAGCAATTATTATCTCTCATTCTTGCAGTTTTTTATCCAAATCAAAAAATTGGAAATTCTTTTTTGATGTTTTGTAAATAAAATTATGATTTTTCTCATTAAATCATTGTGGTCGGTTTGTTCTGTGAGATTTCGACAAAAATGGGCTCTCCCTGTTTAAATTGACGTAATTTAGGTCCAAACGGGCGAGACATACCAAATTGTTGTCGATAAAATTGAAACCTAAACTAAGCATCAAAACTTTTATCAAAAATGGCAACCTTGCAACTGAAATTGGGCTAAATGTTTTGAAGAGTCGTTGCTTTCTGTTGCTTTAGGTTGACCGAAATTTATATTGGATAGAGCTACATTTCACTTCTTATCTGTAGTAATTTTGAGTCAGTAGAAGGTCGCATAGGAATACCTTTTCTTATACAAAATTACGTTGTCATTTCAGGAAATTATGAAGAGCTTTTTCAAACACTGACTTTTCTCCGCATTAATTTTTCTGTCATTTAAAATTTTAGACTTCAGTTTTCAACCAAGAGACGAAACTTGGAGACGACGCGACGTGCAGTAGCCACCCGCTTCCTCAACCAACGTCATCGTCACCATTCGCGTCCGGGGTCAAAAGAGGCTCATCTCTATGTTCATCAAAGACCAATAAGAGACACAGCGGAGTGAAAAAAGACTCACTCAAAGTGATCAAAGGTACGGTACGATCAAATACTACTAAAAAGGAGCAACATTTTTCGATGGTCTGGCTAATTTATAACTTACATGTATGATAATATTTGAAACTTATAAAGCGTTTTCGTTTTTTTCTCAGACTTTGGATGCTAAGTCTGAATTAAATAAAATTTTAGGGTGCCTTTTTGATCAGACTTTGAACAATATGTCTGCATAACAAATCATCCTCCTATATTTTCGACATTTTTGAAAATTCAAAGATAAATTGAATTATCTTTTCTATTTACTGCACAAGAAAAAGCTTTTTGAGCACAGAATTATACAAAAGAAGCGTTGTTTGATCAAAAACAAAGTCTAATTCTCCTTCAATTTTTGAACTAATGCAACTTAAAGCCCGATTTTTTTTATAACAGAAAGATAAGGTTTATCAAAGAAAGCATTTTTCCGAACCACGGCGTGATTAAATATGCTCAAGAAATAATGATAAAAAAAACCTAACACAAATATTGGCTAGAAGTAACAAGAAATCCATTTATTTTACAAGGAAGGAAACTGTCAGAGCGAACAAAAATCTGACAACCGAATACGAGGGAGGCACTTTGGATTTGAGGTGTTGAAATTTCAATCTTAATTCCGGAAACAAACCAATTTTTCAAACCAATTTAGAGTTAAGTCGGCGGCTTGAGCAACTCTTCACAAACATGCTATAAATAAGTCAGTCAAAAGACAAAAATCAGACTCTTTACTTAAATAACAAAAAACAGAATAAAAGGTGAACTTTCAAAATGATTATTTCCTATACAACGCTCAGTACTAAAGCAATTTTTTTTCTGGTAATTTAATGCTGTTTTTCATCATCAACTATTACTTGAGTTGAAGTTTTCCAAAAAAAAGATTATGCAATTCGATAATGGTCGCATTTTAGTTTGCTTGTTGGACCTCAGAAAAATATGAGACGTCCTAAGATTATTTTTTATAACGTTGTTAGTTAAGCTAATTTCAGGTCGAAAATCACTACCCGATTATCCAAAGAAAGCCCCGAGCAAACGTACCAAGTCGGCAAACCCAGCAGTTGACGCTACCACAATCACAATCACTCACCATCAAAACGAATCGCAGCTTTCTGGGGGCCAAGTGGGAGACGAGACCGAAAAGTCAATCGAATTAGCCGAACACCGAAGTAGTTTGGGTCGCATATACGCCAATAAACGAGAATCTCTCGTTACCGAAGAGCATTTCGGGGGAGCTCAAAACTCCCCTCGGGCTTTACTGACTCCTCGGCCGAAGAACTCGGTCGTCTTTAACCAATTATTGAGCGCTTCGGACCAAGATGTCAGCTGCGCGAGTTCTAACATGCAAGTTGACTATTTGGCGGTTGAGCGTGCACGTAAGCGAAAGAATACTCAGCAGAAACAGAAAAAAGTGGCATTAATGTTTTGCATGATTGCTCTTGTGTTTCTCGTCGGAAACTCCGGGAACTTTGTTCTGCTTACTGGTAGACTGTTCGATGCTCTGCCGACGACATTTTTCCAGAGCGATAATAATTCGATGAATTCGTTGTTTACAGTTGCGCATCACCTGCCCTATGCAATGAACCCAATCATATACGCAATTATGTCACCCAAGTTCAGAGACGAATTTCGAGAGCAAACAAAAAATTGTCCATTCTATAAAATGCAGTCTACCGCCGTGTAAATTTGCAAAAACTTCCTTAACAAAAATAACGAAGAGTTGCAAAAAAATTCATATGCATTTCGAATATTACGAAGTTAAAGCAGCTCGCACTTTTTCAAGGCTCCTTTATATTTCTTAAATCCGCTAAAAAAACGTTGAAAAAATGTTTACGCGCTGCTATGATTTCGATCAATTTATATTATCATACCCAAAATTCATCGCTAGGAAAATTTTTATTGGTTCTAGATGGAATGGAATAAGATGTATTTCGATGATTGAATGTTGGCTAACAAGAAAACAGACGTCAAGCTATTTAGACACAGCGTATGAAAAAATCTATACAAAATTGTAATTTTACAAAACTAGAACTTGAGCATAGGTAAAATAAGTAAGGCAATTTGTAAACTTGAGCCACCAATGAAAAACTCAATCAGAAAACAACGAATTTACTCAAACAATTGATACAGTGCTGATTTAATTAACCGAAACCAACAAAGAAAAATGAAAAAATCAAACGCGTTTTTCTCAAATTGGATAAAGATAAGACAGACAATGAATTATACAAAAGTTGCTTCGAATTTCACCAGAATTAGTTTGGTGCCATTTGTTTTCGAACTTTTAATCCAAAAAAGACATTTTGTGTTTTTTCTAGTTTATCAAAAATTAAGTTTAAACTATACAGTTAATTGATGAGCAAGTTACATCAAGAGAAGCCCCTTACACAGCCTTTCATGTTCATTTAATTGTTGCTTTTGCTCCAAATTTTAAGCAAGTTTTTTCTCACGAAAACTTTAGGTCATTGTTACAGTAACCTACTGACACTTGAGGAAAGTTGTTTACCCAAAACTACTTGTTTCAGGGGTTTTGTTATAGTATTTGCAGTATAAATTTTAACTCTAACAATAAGTAAATGCAAGTTATTTTTTTTTGAGTTTGAATGTATGATCAACACTTTTAGCGCCATTTTATGAAGCGAATGAAAACTGAACAATTAATTGGGAACAATTGATTTCTCTGCAAAAAATGCGCACTTTGTTACAGATTGCAGATTGTTTTCAAGTCAAGCAAGACAAAAAACATCAAAACGGCATACTTTTTTTTAATTCAATCTCCTAATTGAAAGTCAAAAAATCAACAAGAAGATAAGCTCAGACAGATAACAACGGCTTATATCTAAAACAAGTCCATGCGAAGCTTACAAGACTGCTCTGCTCGTACATTAAGACAAAGCCCTGAATGTCCCAACTGCCCCTCAATTCATTAATCGATTAATTTGGGAAAATAAAATATTGAAAACTATCAATTATGGACAATATCTAAAATCAAGTGTGAAACTTCAAGTTACGAAATTAAAACAACCGATTAGTTAGCTCAATTCAATTTGAAACGATTTTGTTGTGCGGGATAATTCGTCTCGCATAAAAAGTTGACATACTATTCCGCTTTCTTTGAAAGTCGGAACAAACTGGTGGAGCAAATTAGTGGATCCGATTTGGAATTTGTTCAAATAGATGTGTTGAGGGTCGGAGTAAGATCATCTTAATTTGTTTTTGAGTTGATCGAAATCCATATAAATTTATCATAGTTATTGTTCCGACTTTCGATACGAAAGTAACGGAATATTTGTGCTCGGGGTGGTTTTTTTTCTTCAGACAAATTTCGACTTTTTAATTAGCCATTTTTGACGGAATTGTTTTATATCATTCGAAAACTATTGTTGTCCTGAACTTAAGTTTGAAAAGATATTTACCTGTGATTATTTTTCGTAAAGTTATGAGGGTTTAAAGATTGTCATTTTGACCACTTTGACCAATTTGGAACAATTAACGCGCGATTAAATTCGCGCTATTAACGCGTAAGCGGAGAATTAATCCGTCTTAGAAATCGTTCCAAATTGGTTGAAAGAAGCTTATTTGCCATAACTGATTTGTTACAAGGAACGAAATCTGTTGTTTTGTATTTTGTATGGCGTGTGGGGGGTTGATTTTCATAGAAACATTTTCAAATTTTAGAAAAAAAATTCGTTTTATTTTATTTCATTTAATTTTTTGATGTTGTTTATGTTATTACTGCTCCATAAACGTTAAAAGGCAGTCGGAACTTTCAGGGCTTGTTTTTGACACTGTAATTGAATTGAATCCACTTTTGTCAGTGCGAGTTGACAAAACTGTATCGAAAAGCATCAGTTATCGGCCGCTTCAAATTAAATAAAGAATCATAAAAGTTTAGCGACAAATGAAAGTCTAATGCTCACAGAACAACTTGCTCTAAAGTTATTGCTTAGTGCAGCTGGCAAAGGTTCACTATTATCCCGTGCTAAAAAATAGGGCGGAATTGTTATCACTAATAGTAAGATTTATCGTGTTTTTTTATTTTGGCCAAAATATTTTCTGATTATCCTTATTCTAATTCTTAGACCAATTGAAAGTTCATATCGTTTTTTTTTCTATTTAATTTTATTTTTAAGTTAGGTAAAAGATAAGACTTAACCGTACAATCTCGCTCTTCTCATATCAATTTAGGGAAGAAAATACAGCTTGTTCTTTGACAAACTTTCAGTGACTCTATAAATTGATTCAATAAACAATACAGCTTTCACAGAGGTTACGAACAACTGCAAAAATTGCAAACAGCAGTTGCAGTCCATCTTAAAAATTGGGTTGTTAAAGAGGAGAGATTGTCTATCTAAAGGAGAGATTGTTCGGTTGATTCACTGAATATAATCAAAAGAAAAACCTTTACAGCCAACAAATTCACAGAAAAAAGTCCTTAGTTTCAAAATGTTTGTTAATTTTAATAGTCTAAGTTGAAAATGACAAAACTGAAAAAAGAATTACTCAGCTGCAAAAAAAACACACAACTGAGTGCGCTATTTTTAAAATAATATTTTTGCAGTTTGATCTGCAGATGATTTTCCATTACTAAATTAGATCATTTGATTTATACTAGTTGCTTCAGTGTTTTTATTTTATTTCTGTAGCAAAACCATCTATGGCTTTAATATTAAATAAAACTGCTTTAAAATATATGAGTATAAATTGCGCAATGTTTGGAACAAAAACTCTTAAGTGGTTACTTTTTTGTGATAATGCCTCTCGTCTACATAAAGTCGGGCAAAATTTTTTTCAAAATTACAGATCAGGATAGAAAGAAGCAAGGTTGAGCAAAAACACTACTGGTCAAAAACTTCTATACCATTATTCTTATACTACAAACAATCAAAAGACTAGCATGAATTTTGCTTCTCTAGCTTTTCTTCCATGTTAGAGAATGGTATGAAACACATATTTCTATGCAGTGAAGAAAATATAAAATTATAGCTTAGCTACAAAACTCAGAAAAGCATATAAAACGCAACTGAAATCTTGCAGAACCTTTGAATATTTGGATCTAAATGCACAAATTAGGATCAAAATTCTCGTCACTAGCCCCCAGTATCATTTGTAAGGGAATTTGAGGTTCAACCGATAGCATTTTTCAATTTTTATTTACGTGTTCTTAGTATATTGGCCTATGTTTTGGCTTTTCTGACCCAAATTGGGTATGTTTTGTTTGTGCTTGACCTATGTATCAATTTTCTCGGCCAAAACTGGACTTCAATATTCTTTTCGGCCGCGCGCATGCAATGGAAAAACTGCACCTGCTGGGCTTTCATAGTCGAAACATTAGTCGAGCATCTCGGCCCAGCAAACCGAATATCTTTAGCCACTAAATTTCACAAATATTGTTTTTCAATGATTTTACGACTAAAAACGACAATTCTAAAGCATTGGGAACAGCTGATTATTTGCTGTCTTCGGTTACTCAGAGGCAATAATCAGGCTTTGCTGCAAATGTTCTACATCAATTTTAACCGTTTTGATTTGAGGACAAATTAAGCGTTTTAAATTCTGTTTTTTTTGCACCGAAATAGAAAAAAAAACCTCCGCAAATGCCCTAAAAGACCAATTGTAAAAACTTCTGAAATTACTTATAGAGGATAAAGATTTTTTCATTCGAATTGAATAAATTTGAAGGTCAACTGTGATTGGCTAATTTTCTAAGATGATGGTATCAAGCCAAAAGTTTTTGTAATCTTATCCAGCTTATACGCAAACGAATGTATGGTGTAACTTTCTTTTCTATAAATTGTTTTGTTTATAACAAAATTTAACCTGACCACTACTTGTTTAACATGATGGTTTTGAATCAAAATTTAAGTAAAATTTTAGAAATAAACTTTTGTCAACCAGGTTTTATCGTCATTTAAAACAACTTACTGTAAAAACATTGTCAATTCAGAGACTAGCAAAAACGTTTTTTTTCTTTTTTAAGCCGCAGATGTTCGTTGGGAAATTATAGATAGGTCGAACAAACTGTTAACACTGGAGTCAAAATATATTAGGAAAAAGAAGCCAGGCTTGAACACACGCGACGAATTTAGAAGCAAAAAGTTGAACTACAAAATAAATCTCCTGTAGTTTTAGTTTTTTTTCAAAACGTACATGTCTAAATCAAAACAAAGACTCGGAAAACTCCAGACAAATTAATCAAAAACTTTCAAGTTTCAGAGGTTAAAAATTAGTTTTAGACATAATGATCAGTTTTAGAGGTCAAATTTGGTTGATTCAGTTTTAAACATGATGAATAAGGATCAAAAAATATGTAGAAAAAAGTTAAGTAATATTTGAAAATTGTTTTGTTCGTCGTCATTCAAGTTAATTTTTTTTTGTAAGGTTCCTGACAATGCGCAAAGTTGCAAAAACGTTTCAGCTTAACTTTTTTTCAAAAATCCATCGATGTTTTCAAAGTTATAGTGTTTTAATTTGATTTAAACAAATAAGGTTTTGCTTTTATTATGTTGGAACTCCAGTTTTCTCAAACACATACTGAGTTTCGAAAAAAAATCGAAAAACGGGAAGGCTGCATACTCCCTTTTGTGCCAGCATACTCCCCTAGTCACTTTATCTTTTACCCCACTGTCTGTAGCTTTCAAAAAAATCTCAGAATTGAACGGAAAAAAACAATCTGGCTTGCGTAAGCGGCCACACACAAATTTGTGGTTGACATAAAATTATGACCCTCGAAATAGTCGAATTTTTGATTTTTTTTTAAATTTTTTTTCTCTCAAAAACAACCTCCCAAATCTTAAACTGTCAGAAGGGTATAGATAACGGTTAGTGCGAAAGATACCTGAATGAGCGGTCCCTCACAACTTTTTACACAAAATGTATTGATCTCGGAAAAGACATCATTTGATATTTTGCTCATTTGTTTTCTTCAAATTTTAGAGTTTTCACGAAAACTACCCTGCCATATCCGAGGTTTTAGGTTCACTCAAAGATCGGGTTATGAGAAGCTCAAATTTCTCAGCAACTATGCCCAGCTTTTGTTGACACCAAAAGTGATGGCCCTCGGAAGTTCATTATTTTGACAGTTTTTTTTTTAATTTTTTTTTAATTTCAGAAAGCTTTTCTCCCAAATGTGTAAGATTGCGTTCGAATAATTGATAAAAACAGCTTGCAAGAGTTTTTTCTGCAGAAACTGCGACTCCCAGTTGTTTTGTAAGAGAAATACTGGGTCTTTGAGGAAATTTTTTTTTCTCAAAAGTTTTCACTCCTCTCACATATTTAAGTAGAGAAATAACAACAAAAAAAGTTGAAATAGTGCATTCGAACGTTTTCTGACCGAAGTATTTTTTGGAACTATATTAGATTATTAAAATTTATGCAAAATGATATACAGACGATTAAAAATCATGAAAGACAATTGATTGGTTCTGAACCAAAAACAAATCTACCCAGATATCAAAAATGAGCATTATTACGCAACGTTTTTTAATTTTTTTTTTTCAAAATTTCAGAGAGTCCACAAGTTTTTCAACAGACTTTTTATTTTTTCAAATATTTTCTGAGTCAAAACTTTTTTTTGGACTAAAAAGTCAGTGTCAGGTCCCTGCTCCTGAACTCATCTCAGTATTCGCGGAAATTAAAACTGTCACTTGTAATGCATGCCTATTTCAAAAATACTTTGAACCAACGTTCTTACTCAACTGCTACCAATAAATTTTCGTTTCTGCTGTGCATGTCAGGCCATTCTGGTCGAATGTCACAAGTATTGTGTTTTTATGTTTTTAAACCCCATTCCCTTATCAAAAGGTACCGCCACTAATCCGTTACTGATGAGATATCTCCTAGTTTTGTAATGTTTGATATCATCAAATTGCTTGAAGTCTGTCGTTCTATTGTTTTTTGATTGATTTTGCAGCCACTTCCGATTCACATGATTTTTCACCAGGCAATTCATGTTTTTGGAGTTCCGACAAAAATATTTTTCTTCCCAAAAATGGACTTCTCTGATTTGTCTCGGTTTGAATGTTTAGTCCAATAGACAATACCTATTCCTCCAATCCCGGCAATTTTTTCTCATCTAGCAGCTTTATTTATTTTTTGTGTATCTTCCCTCAAGGCCTATCTTGTTTATCAACTAACTTCTCAAAATTCTAAGTGTCGGGAGCGTTATCCGTTGCTTGACGCAAAACATAGTTTATGAGCGATATCATTGAATTCTCATCGATTGTTCTCCTATTTATGTCCCTTATCTTGCTCTAGTCTTCCGCTATATCTGGAAGTTTGGCCTTGTGTTGGAATGAAAACTAATTTTTTTCAAAAATTCGAATTGACCCTGTCATGCTCAAGTGTCTCGCGACAACTGAAAAAACGGAATAAATTGGATTTAATATTCGAGATATATTTGCAGGAAAATCGTTAGAAATCACACAAATAAAATTGCTATTCGCAATTTTTACCAGAATCTTCAGTACAAGTAGAGTTGACTTGTTCCTGGTAGAGGATCGAGCGTTCAAGAAAAAAAAGTGCGATCGACTGGATGAGAGTGAAATATGACTGGGAAGGTACACAGCCGAAGCTGCCCAATGGTCCAGGGATAAAAACTTCTTGAGCTAAAGTTAGTTACTTCTAACTTCTTCTAGAGTTGCTTTAAAACTATTATTTAACTAATTCTAGACCCGCGTCACAATGTGAGAACTGAATTTAATTTTTTGTGTGCATTTTATGAGACTATGTTGAGATAAGGCGAGTTTTAGGTTGATCCATCTGAAATGGATCAAAGTTCAACTGTTCAATAAAAACTAACGGTATACTTAAGCTTCCAACCCTGTTTTTAATGGCGTTTTTTTATTAGACAGTAAATGTTTGATCCATTTCAGATGGATCAACCTAAAACTCGCCTTACCTCAACATAATCACACAAAATGCACTCAAAAAAATAATTTCAGTACTCACATAGTGACGCAACTCTAGAACTAAGTAGATAATATCAGTAAAGCGATTCTAGAAGTTTTTCGTAATAAATAGTATTAAATCAAGGAGTTTAGTCTTCTGAACCATTGGGCAGCTTCACGCGTCTACCTGCCCAATCAAGATTGTATCTCGCCCAATGATGATGCTCTCGTAGGACTTCGCGTTGCTCTCTATCAGGAGCAAGACAACTCTACTTGTGTTGTTGATTGCAGTGAAATTGCGAACAGTAAAAAATTCTACGCCAATTTTCGTCAATTTTCACGCATTTCTGATATTTTTCTTCTCTTGTAACATTCGCCCAAATACTACACAGCGAAGGAGCGTAGAAAAAGTACCTATTATCGACTGGCAGGCGTCAGTTACCTTAATCCTACTCGTTTTTCACCGTCTCGACCTTGCCAGTTGATTTTCTGGTCTGTTTAGGGCTAAGTAAAAAGTTACTATTTTTAGGCCATCAGTCAAACGACTTTTAATCAGCTTTCGTTTACATGCGAACACAACCACAGAGCTGAGTCTCGGATCCTCAGACTACGTGATTGCCATTAAAAACACGGCTCGAACAACCTATTTTAACATGTTTTTGTGTGACAGTTCTATTTTAAATCCATTGGAGATGGATTGACCCTTTCCTCTTTCTAGCTACTCATATTCTAAAATATCAAATTATACCGGTGTTAATTCAGAGTTCTACGACATCCAAGTAGCTTTACATAAAACAGTCTCTGGGGGACCAAGCCTCCGCTCCCGTAATCTTCCTGAGATAACGTTCTTATCTCTTCCAATTTGTGGCACGGGAGGGTTCCGTGGAATATTTCTTCCCCACCTAAGCTTCCTTCTCCACCAATTTCCACTGCTAAGAGTCTTATCGTGTGTTATTGCCACGATAAGAGGCTTCGTATTGCTCGTCTCTTGTGCGACCTTTTTTCACAATATTTGTCATTGTTCTGTTTTTTCGTCGTTTTTCGTCAAAATGGCCGTCTTTTTTGTATTTCTGAGAAATATCCACTCTTCAATCGAAATTTTAAAAATAAGAATTCTAGAAGATTCCTCCCTCCCTCGCAATGCTTTTTCAATAATAAGGCCTTTATTCGTTTTTCTTCGTGTCTCCGGAAGGTTGCGCTGTGCCATCTGGCAGAATGGCACACACTCCCCGGACAAGTCCCCATCAATGTCCCTATTGATCGCATAACACCGGGTTATCGTCAAGTAGTGTTCCAGTTCTCTGTTATCAATCTTACAAATCGCATAAGAAAATGAAATTTATCTACTCCACCTCAACTCACTACGTGTTCACAAATGGCATCGTACTACATCTCACTGCCTTTCAACATTTTCACAAAATTTCCACCATGAGGAGTGTCCTAGATAAAATTTCTTTTCTGACTACTTACGTCGTCTTGCCATAAAACTTCTTTTCGCTCTTTGTGATTAAAAAGTGGGACGTGGCACGGCCACGCACCCGTTAAAATTAACTTAACATCACTCACCAAGTATAATCAGTTATTTATGCGGTCCTTCCAATATTAAAACAAAGAAACCCTGTGGCTAGGAAATTTATTGAGTTACTCACCCTCTCGAGCGAGTTTACCCAAACTTACCATGTTGCCACACAGTGAAATTGTGTCTTACACAGGTTAAAAACTTCAGTCGTGTTTAAATAGGTAAATATACTCACCTATTTCTATATAAATACATAAGTAGTATAACTAAAATTCTCTTTCAACAATTTTAACAATTGTAACAATTTTCAAAGTTTGGTTTGACCAAACTAAATCAAAACAAAAAATTTAACAATTTCAATAATAAAAACTTGGTTAATTGGTTCAAGTTTTAACACACAAAGACAATCGAGTTTTTTCTCCTTTTCTTCTCTTTTTTGCTCACGTCTTCACTTGCGCTCTTCGTTCATAATCTTCATTCCATCGCTTCTCCATCCTGGTCTTCAGCTTCGCTGTCTTCTAGGACTTTCTCCAGCATCTCCGTGGAGTTGCGGGCCGTGCCCCAACTCTCCTGTTCCAACAGCCTCGGTTTGCAACAAGGTAGCAAGTCCACATTCACCTTTTGCTCCCGGTTCCTGCAAAAGCTGTTGTGAAGACATAGGCTCACTTTTCGTTCTAGGTCAGCTCTTAAGACCTCTTTCTTTTCAACTTCAGTTACACAAGGCGCTCCAGCTACTCGCTTCACCGCCGTGGTGACCGCGTTTCTGTGCGTCAGGAATGCTCTCTTATAGGCTCCCGGTCCTATATCTAGCTGGAAAGATTGATAGGCTTCCGTGTTCCTCGACATGTGACGCTTCGCGCGTTCATACATCCATGATGTCATCACTGCACGGAACCAAGGCATCAATCTTTGCCTTGACTATATTCTTTCAATGGCTTTGGGTATTCTCAGTACCTTGCAGGTGGTTCTGAAAAGATCCAATTCACGACTCATCTTCACGTTGCTCAGCTGTTCAGGAGTCGGCACGGCCGTCTCCTGTTCACTTGTGTCCGCGTTAGCCTCCAACCATCTCACTGCCAGCATGGCACTAACCACCACGATTGACACCTGTTGATTCTGATCGGGCAACCCCGTAGAGTACAACTCCTCCACGTCCCATACTAGCATCAGATTCCCGCGTTTGGGGTACCACAACGTCTGCGCCAAGCAGTGGCAAGGATACTCCCCAGGGGTTATCACTATGTTCCTTCGTTCCGATACCCTGAAGTTCCGTGCAACGGTTCCACCTCCATCAGAATTCTGTGTAAATCGTCTTTCTCTTCTATGGTAGGGAATTCAGTGGGTAACGCTCCACTCGCTTTCTGTTTCTGGAACTCACTCACATTGCCTTCGTTTAATCTCAGAAACTCTTCACCCACTACGTCTTGCAACTCGCCTTCAGACCTCTTCGGGACTGCCCGAAAGATCTTCGCCAATAAATCATGTGACCTCTCCGACATTCTGGCCAATCTCACGCACTTTGGCACAGAGAAAAGTTGATCAATCAACACCTGCTGCGTCCTCGCATCCATCACCACCATGTGTGTAGGATACCTACTTTTGCAATATGATGCGGAGCTTGAACCCACCAGATATTTTGAACCAGTAGGTTTATGATAGGCTTCACTATCCTTCAGATTCATTTAATTTTCCAGAAATTCTCGCCAGCCTCCGATCTTCTGCTCTGTCTGCAATGCTCCAGGGAATACTTCCACGCTGTGGGACGTCACTAGCTCATGGGCACGTTCCAGGCGCTCAAGCGATTCTATCGAACTCGTCATGCTACAAAATCCGAAGGCTGTGGTCAAGTTTACATCCGTCACCCCATGACAGTCCGCGACCAACTCCATGCCACTCTTATCCGACATGCTCAATCTTCCGTACAATCGTGCCAGTTGTCGATGCTGCTCGCTCAGCGTAATCAGGCAGTGTCCCAAGTTGCAAACATGTCCTTCCATGCCACTATGTTGAGCCAAACATGTGCCTTGCTTCAACCAATTGCTCGATGGGCTTTCCTCGGATAGCTCCGTGGATGGGTTGCTCTTCCGCTTCGTCAACCTCATGGCCAGCAGATGGTGTATCATGGCCAGATCATGTAGACTCGCGTCATCATCCAGGTCTAACGCGATATCCGCCGTCATGTCCCAGATTAAACCGGCGTTAGGATGAGGACACCAAGAAGGCTTCATGAGTTCCCACATCGTTACTAGACTGGTTTTCAAGGGACCGTCCCAAGAACCACAATCAAAACTCACTTGCCCCATTAGCTCGGGAACCGAGGGTTTGACCACTGGTTCTTCCAAGATAATTCCCAGCTTGGGTTGTTCCACCATCAGCATTCCAGTTTCTTTAATCCGTTCAACCCAGAAATTGAGTACTATGACTTGCTCATAGTCAAAGTACGCTTCCCTGGTTTCTTCATTCACGAAGGGATTATACGCCATCCCCGGTATGCCCGACACATATTGGAACGACTTCAATTTCCTTAGTGTTGCAAAGTCTTTTTGTCCCTTGACTGCTTCAATCAACTCCCGGCTCACTTTCAATTCTTTGTTGGAATATCTTCTAATTCTCACTTCTTCCAATTTGCGATAGCTCTCCATGTCATTCGACTCCTTATTTGGCACGGTCAATGGCATGTCCTGATATAGTTCCAGTAGTGCCCTAAGGAAGTTCCTTTCGCAATCAACTCCCTTTTGCCGAATGATCTTTATACATTCTCCCAAAACAGGAGTGGGGATACGATCCACCACGAACCTGACAAAGCAAAGGGCATCCTTACGCTTAGCCCACGCTATCGCAGAATCGTCTTTTGAAATCAACGCTCGCAGAGCTTCCATCAACTCCAGCTCCTGTTCCCGTGATTTCGAATCATTACTGGCTTCATATTCCGCCTTCTTGATGCCCATCAAGCACCAAGCCAACCGTACTTGCAGATCGGTTCTCATGCAAGGATGAGCCAGGTACGCTGCCACCGTCGCAGGTGCATGCATCGTCTCGTCGAAGTATCTCTGGAGGGCCGCCCTCCAGGAAATTTCTAGTAGTTTTTCCAATCCGATTTCGTTCGCTTCAGAGGACATTACCGTGCCGTATTCTTTCCGATTTAAGTTTGAATTCTCCGTAAGCTCCTTCAGATATTCCTGCATGGCTCGCTTCTCGCTCCAAGCCATCAAGTGCCCTCTCGCTGAGTTTCTCGTTTTCAACATCTCCACATAACCCCCTGCTGGATCTCCCATGTGGACCGATTCCGGCACAGTGACTCGACTGTACTCGACCACGTCGAGTTGTCCTTCCAGTTTCAACTTGGCCATGTTGGTCCGCGAGGGCCTGTTATCTTCAAGTCCTCCAGATCCACATTGACTGATGATATCCATCTCTAATTTAGTGTCTGCCAGGGTTCGTGCTGTTTTCCTTGATCTCACGGCTGTCGTGGTCAGACCTGCCAAGAGCATAGGGGGTATCAGATTCTCTTTTTCTCCCCCGGTCAGCGTCGCACCATCTCCTTGCCCGCTCTCGCTTGAACAACCTGCGCTCGTCAGAGAGGCCACCACTGCGCTGGCTTTCGACTTCGCCACTCTCGGGTTCGCGGCTCGACTTCCTGTCTTCCCTTTTAGTCGCTTCAGTCCCTTTCTGGCTCGTCTAACAGGTAATTTCTTTGTGACCTGCTGATCATCGGCACTGTCTTCTGTAACTGACTCGGTCAGAACATCCGACTCCATGGAGTTCACTATTTTCTGCAGGACCTCACGCATGATGGGTTGGTTCAATCCCACCTTCATTATGGACTGCGTCCCATATCGTCGTATCACGTCCCATGACCTTTCCATAAAATTCACTCGGCTCCAGGTTGCCCCTGTCTTGCCTTCTAATTCATTTTGATATATCTCCCATTCTTCTTCCGGTAGCGTACTCAGGAAGGATACCCTCATTGATTCTTCGATTTTTCTCCTCCTCGGTGACTCATGGAGCAATCTTTGCGGATCCCTGCTTCTGCATTCTCTCGCCTGGCGTATTGGGTCCATCGGGGATAAGTCGGCCGACGCCTCCTTTGTAGGGGACATGAAAGACGATGGCGTCAATAGCAATAGACTCCGATCGACTTCCCCATCGTCGTCTTCACTGAACCGGTATTCTAGCAAGTCTCTCTCCAACGCTCCTAGATCCGTCTCACCCGGTTTTCCTGTCTTTCCCTCGATGTCGTTATCGTTATCGTCCTGATCCATCAATTCATCATCACCTGCATCAGGTTTCGGCTTGGGTCCTGAAGGGCCTTGTCGTGTGTCTATGCCCGAGTCCGGCCGAGCCGGTACGGTCATGTCTCCTGCGTGATAAAACAATTCATCGTTCACCAGGAATTCTACGGACTCCTCGCCATGTGGTGCCAGGTCCTCTATCGTTATGTATGAGCCTCCTCTGCTCTCCCTTGCCACTTCCAGCATCACTACTTTCGCTTCTCCTGGCCACTTCAGTCTTGATAAATCATCCGTGGGAGTATACACTTCGTTCCACATTTCAGGCGAGACCTCTGGTCTCCTGGAAGGTAGTGCCTTGATCTTTTTCCTACTCCAAGCATCAGGAAATGAGAAGTCAAACGTGTGCGCGGCTGCAACATTCCAGCTGATGAAGCGCGGCTCCATCCCTTCACTCCACTTCAGCATTCTCTTCTCCGCATCACGAGCCGCTCCGATGCGAGGGGCAATGATGGGAGATGTGACTCCCAACAACATCCTCCTTATCGGTGGATATCGAGGGCATTGGTCCGGCAGCGGCCTGGACCCAGAAAGCCACGCTTGCTGGTTCTCTTTCGCATGTGCATAGGCCTCTGGTAAAAGTGGGACTCCCATAGCCGCTCCTGTATCCTTCACTACTGGTCTCAAATTCCAAAGCTTCGGGTTAAACTGGATGTGAGAAAGGTACTCACGGCCCATTCGGCAATTGAAGTGGTTGTTGAAATCCATCAACACCCAACCTGGCTCCGCTTCTCTTCCGAACAGCCTATCGTCGCTGGCCAGCCCTCTGAGCTCCCTCTGCTCTACCCAATTCAGCACGGAACAGTCCACGACTGAGACCAGGTTGACATACAACACAGAATTCCGGTATGCCTTGACTTGCACGTCCGGGAACGCGAAAGACATCACCGATCCATACACCACCGTGACGAATTCCCGCAATCCGTGAATCAGAGCCAACGGATCGATCCGCATCATGACAGCCAAATCTGTCAGCAAAGGCATGCTGCAATACTGCTTACATTCACCCGCATCCGTCGCCACCTTATCTTCTCCCGTGACGCTTCTGTTCTGTTGCAAGAGATATTGGAGCAGGAGAGTCCTCCAGTCTTTCATCTTCCAGGGCAAGGCGGTTTCCAACTGTGCATTGAACTCACGACTTGGTCCCTGAAGTTGTTCAGGGTAACGCAACAGCACAATCAAATCACCCAGTCGACCGTAGGTCATGGCAATCAGAGTCAGGAGTCCACCCAATCTCAAATTTGCCAACGCTTGGATGAAGAGATTCGCCGGTGCCTTTTCGGCGGAAATTTTCATGACCAAATGTCACGTATAGGGCTAATATCAGGCCAATCGACAAATTCCTGATGTCTTTGACGAAACTCGCGATCAGGTTACGGGATGCCCTAGGATAGCACGTCGACAGGAAGGATGGTGTCCATCCCACTCCCATTCCACCCAAGATGGCATCCGATCGTTCATACTGTGCCCTCGTGGCTAGCACGTCAGCTTGGAACTTGTCCAGTGACATCGTGTTTACGTCCTGCATCAATTTCAACACATCATGCCCCCAGCTAACTCCCGGGCATCAAACAAGTTCTTCAGATATACGTGTATCTCTTTTGTCACTGCCGGCGCATGCTCGAACGCGACCTCACCCAAGGTGCACAGCCTTGGTGACAAGTACAACCATACACTGTTGTGTGGCTTCGTGCGCAAAGCCATTGCCATGAGATCTTCTTCCGCTGACGTCATGTTCTTCCTGACTGTCCTGCCCTGCTCGTTCTCGGCATGATCCATCTGTCTGAACCAGAGATCATCAGCCACCTGTTGTACTAACAGATGGTCGTCATCTACCCCTGGTCTTAACTTCAACATTCTGGCAAAGTTGGACAGCTCCAACCCCAGAACCTAATCTAGCACCAACCGAGTTGTGCTACAATCTTTGAGTCCCTGTATGGTATTGGAAATGTCAGCCCAAACGGCGGGAAGCTCAGATCGGGACGGGTAGTAATTGTCTCGGTCTACCACTCTGTTCGGGGGCAGGAATTATCACGTTGAACCTCCCCTCTGCTATCGTTGTGACCATCGTGTACACAAACTGAAGGGGCTCTGGCAATGCAGCGTACCCTGGTGACAACACAAAGACCACATTCACTACATTTTGGGTGAAACGTTGATTTGCTGCTGTTTCTACCTCAGCCATCGCCGAGAGCAATGTCATTATCGCCTCCCCTATGACCTCGTTGCTCGGGACCGACCCATCCGTCAGACGTGTCAACAAGCCCCTGCTTTGCAGATGATCATTTGAGCCTGCAACCACTATCACCTGCGGCTCCATGCTGACCACCCTTCGTACACTTATCATCATGCCTATTGCCTGTCCCCAGTCCAATTTAGGCGCCGTCAAGAAAATCACGTCGGGCCAAAAGAGAGAACGGGGCGTATAGAGATAATCGGAACTGGCCACAATCAGATACTTTGCAGCTTTCATCTCTAAGGGATCGTAAGCTGCAAACAGGCCGTCGCCTATTGGGGCCTTCAGTTTCCCATATCTCTAGTCATCTCCATTCACCATGGTCGTTCGGGGGTAGTCCCTTAAATACTCGCCAGGCGTCTGACCGGGTGGTTTAGCAAACTGCCTGTGCATCTTGTGATGCTTGTTATTGGGCTTGTTATCTGCCTGAAACTTGCCCTTGCGAGCAGGTGGCGTCAGTTCCCGGGCTCTCTGTCGGACGTCCGTAAGAGACCGGGTATTCAAAGGTCCAAAGGTATTGTCCTGAGGCAACCCATTCAAGTCTGCATGCCGGAGCGTAGTCGTAGAGCTGATCTGCTCCTGCTCTGCTAGCAGCCAATTCACGCCCGGTATCCGATATAGTCGCGACACTGTGGGACTTTCTCCGCCTATCATTTTCATTGCGTCCTCCCGACACGTCAGGGTATTCATGTTCAACTTCGTGGACATGTCCGTCTTGTACTGTCCCCAATGACTAGGGTCTGATCGGTTCCACAGCAGCACGCTGCCTGGTTCAACTCCCTCCGCTGGCACGGTCCTGCTGCTGAAGCAGGGTTTGCCGTGGCGGGCGGATCGTTCCTCCTAGACACGGTCTGGGAGTTATTCCTGTTCTGAACCACTGATCTCCCGAGTCGGCTTTCAAGCGGTTGCGTTCTGGGAGGAGGAGCAGTCCCTAGCCTCTCTCTTACGTTTGAGCTCGGAGCGATGGATGTGGCTGCAGCCGTCTCCATTGCCAAGGGCCCTAGGCGGTTGACTAGGGATTCGGGCACGCTTGCCCTTATTCTACTTCCTCCGGTCGAGCTGGTCCGAGCCAGAGAACTGGTCGCCCTCGACTCCTGCTCCACTTCCCTCAACAGCGTCTGAAATACATCATTGACCCAGTGTCTCCCTCGTTGGGTGTTGAAATGTATTCCATCTCTGGTAAGCGCGATGTGATCAATCATGCGTAGCATGTTCTCGAGATCCAGAAGTCGCAGCTCGCCAGGGTTGTTTCCCACCAGATTGCGGATCATTTCATTCCACCGTGTCACGTTGCCATTCATGAAATCTGCCACTGTGGTGCCCACCAGCGGGTTTTGTGGTATCGTGCACAGCACCACAAACCTGGGCCTGTACTTCTCCTTCAGTTCATTCAGGAGGCATACCAACAGAGGCTCCCACTTGCTCTCCGGAGTCACTGGGGCTCTCGAGACGTCGTTGGTTCCCAGCATTATCACCAGCGTATCCAGGTGATCCTCGCTCTGGAATTCCATCATCTTGATGACCTGAGCCACTGAGGCTCCTCCAAAGGACAGAGTGGTAGTCTGACCATAGGCGAAGATCTCATTCAGATCCCTCACCAAACTGTCTCCTATGATCAAGTGGCGACTCCCTGGGGGAATTACCTGGTCGCTCGTAGCGGGGTTTCAGCTCATGTCATTCAGGCAGGCTCTAGGATGCTCCGCAGCTACTTGCGTGAACTGGTGACGTGTCATCAGATTCTTCCTAATGTCTACCACGCGGGACTTTTGAAAGGTTCTGCCATGCGCAGTCCCCGAGGACACTACCGTGCGGGGTGCTCGCTCCGAGCTATTGGATGAATGATCACGACGTTGGGAAGGAACGATCCTACCCAATGTCCGTCCAGTGGTTCGGTTGATCTCATCCATTGTTGCTCTGGCCTCTTGGTTGAACGATTCTTGGAACTGAGGAGCGAGGTAGGTGTCAGAAGGGTCCGGTAGCGTGTTCCTTTGACTGGAAGCAGACGGTTATGTCTGCTGAGGAGCCTCGGGCCCTCTCGATGCACGTAAATCCAAAGCCTCGGGCCCTCTCGATGCACACAGCTCCTGTAATCTTGTCATGGGGCGTGTGTCGCTGGATCCCTCCAAGGATTTCATTGTCGCCAGAACTTTCTGTGACACTTGGCTCACCTTTGCGATATACAGCTCCTTCAGGTGCTTTATTTCATCCTCCTTGTAGGCCACCTGCAGATCTTCATATTTCTTCTTCCATTCGTCTCTTTCTCGAGCAATCGCCCTATACTCCTGGAGTTTGGCACACAGCTCGCTCTGATCTCTCTCCTTCTTCTCCAGCGTCTCAATCGTCTCCGACGTCTGGATCTCTATTTCACTCACCCTCACCCTCTTCGGAGGAGGAGCAGCTGTTGGAGAGTCGACCGAATGTGACGGGCCTGGCCCATCACGTTGTCTCTTCGCTCCGATGCGTGGCTGCGCAGGTTGGACGGGTAGGGGCATCTCACCTAGCCGGTGGTCCCTCGGTTCACCTAGTCCTGGCTCACGAGCCAGGTCGTGGCCAGACATTTCTCCACGCCGCCATCTCATAAGGCTGTTTCGACCTCTCTCGGCGGTCCCGGACACACCGAAGGCCATCATCAACACGACTTCTGGAGGGCGATTCCCTCGACCCTCTCGTCCTAATGCATTGAGGAGCGCGACCACAAACATCGCCAGCCCCGGGTCTTCTCGTGTAAAATCACAATCGATCAGCCGCTGATAGATCTCGTCTAGAGTCGCTCCTACACTCGCTGAGAGGAATTCCATAAGTTCGTTCGTGTCACCCATTTCTTATCGTGTTGATTCTTGCTGTCGTGTAGTTTCTTCCTGTCTCGTTTGATTCAATGGATTCAATAAACATTTTCTGATCAATCAAGATCTAAAAAACAAGTCGCGACTTAAAACCATCATTTTTGGATTAAACATCATTCAACTCTTTAAAACTCTTCATTGAAATTCTCTTCTCAATTCTGATTTAAAAATTTAGCACCAAGGTGGATCGTCCACCTGTATCTTTGTCAGTATAGCACAAATGAGCGCTGTCACCTTGATGACCTGGAGTACTCTAGGTCTTTTATGACACGAAACATAAAACATATCATAACAATAACATAACACATAAACACATGAACATCTATATTATCACATAAAAACATAATCCCTAATATTGTACCTAAAAGCTAACCTAATCTAAAACTTGACACTAATTCTTATCAAGTAACTTAATAAAAACCACTTATCGCCAAACGCAATTCCTAGCATATGCTCAGATAGTATTTTTTATGTAAGTAAACCTCTATGTCCGTTTCTGAAAATATCACATGTAGAAATGCGTACAACTCTCTCGGATGTAGCTTTCCCCTATTAGGATCATATACTGGTAACGAGAGAGAGAGGTCACTCCTCTTTCAACCAAAAAATCTCTTAGTCGATTCAAGGCCAATACCAAGCTCTTTTTTGGATCTACATGTTGCCTATCAGTGGCCTTAGTAACCAGGAAACATAAATATTTCCCTGGTATCTGTGATGCAACAGGGGGCGGCGCTATCATCCCTCCCACACCAGGCCTCTGTTTCCATAAAAATTCGATGTTTTTATACTCTCTTTTGAAATCAGCCGGTAGTGCTGTTTTGAAGCTTACGTCCGCGGTTATCGCTATAGCGCACGTGCGTTCCGTGAGTATGAAATCGCTGTCCGTTATGACTATATTGTTTGAATAATGGTTCGTTAGATCAAAATACGATTCAAAAATTCGTCCAAAAGGTGGTTTTTTAGCATTCTCGTCTCTGTCTCTAGTTCTCCGGTTTCTCTTGCCGATTTCAACTTTTTTATTATCAGATTTTTGGTGTGGGTGAGTCCTACCCCCACTCCCCGGACAAAAATATCCATCGACGTCCCCGTCGATCGCCCAAAGTCTAGGAGATCGAGGTTGGATTGTGGAACACGTAGAGGACCATCTGGGGCGACCCAGTTGGACTCGGTATTGTCACGACTGATGTATTTGATGTCGTCTTTATCGACGTCCTGAATCGTCAGGATCGTCTCTTTTGGATCTGTCGGTAGATCATGGAGCCATTCGAGCACGCGCAAGTTCGTTAGTTCTTGCTCATGAGTCTGTTCCGCTTCTGGTTCGCACTCCACTTCTGGTTCTGATCGATCGTCGATCCAATCCTGATCCATATCATTCACCAAGTCGATTTCTTCTAGCACCGCCACTTCGTCCAGTCCCACTAGCGAGTCCATGATATCACTAACAACTATCCTGTCTACAACGAAATCCTCGCCGTACGGATTGTATTTCTTCTTGTTTCTTCCTCTCTTGCTCTGGCGTGTTTCCATGGTGAGAGGAAAGTCAGGCTGTATTCCTTTGTCAATTTCGATTTCTTTAATAATTTTTTGGTTCCTTTTGGTGGAACCACTTCCTGCAACACCCAGACGTAGTCGCCAACTGAGTAGGCTTTCGCATCGGCTGTCCTTTTATCAAACCTCCTTTTTTGTCTAATTTGCGCCTGTTGCGTGTTCCTCCTGCATAAATCATTGAGGTCCTGCTGTCTTCTAATAACATCCCGCACGTACGTTTGCGGTGCTGTTCTCTTCCCCTCATATTCAGGGTAGAGAAACGTCAACGGAAGCGCTTTTTCGTGATCCGTTAGCATCATGTGCGGACTTATTCCCGTGGTGGAATGCTCTGTGCTGTTGTAAGCACCCATCACTTGCGGCAAGTGCTTGTCCCAGTCATCCATGTAACGTGAGCAATATACTCTCAGCATGGATACCAGTGTGCGATTTTGCCTCTCGACTAGGCCATTCGTTTGCGGGTGGTAAGTGGTCGAGTGGGTCTGCGCTACCTGCGACCTTTTCATTAACTCCTTCGTGAGATCACCCACGAATGCTTTGCCATTGTCCGATTGGAACGTGATGGGGCAGCCATGCCTCGCTATCCACACATTTATCAAATGATCGCATGTTTCTTCAGCCGATGCTGTCATGCAGGGTGCTGCCTCCGCATACTTCGTAAAATGGTCGATCATTACCAGCACCTGATTATAGCCCGTTGCTGTCATGCAGATTTTCTGATGATCAATTTGCACCATTTCGTTGAATCCCGACGACTCTTTTGACTGTAGGGGGAACCTTAGTTTCCTGGGATCCTTCGCCTGCTGACATGACAGGCATGCGGCAATCCACTTCTCACAAGCCTTCTTCAATCCCGGCCATTCGAATCGTTTCGGTATCCTGTTATACACTTTGTCCACGCCTTGATGGCCCTTCTCTGTTGGCATGCCGAGGACCGGTGCCTCGCAAAGTTCACGTTTGATTTTTTCAAATGAAACTTATGCCTCATCAGTCCAGGTGAACTTCTTGCCCTTGTTTCTCATCAACCTCTGCATGGGGTATATTTTGTCAGCATACCCCTTGATGAACTCTCGATAATAATTTGCGAATCCCAGAAAACTCATCAACTGTTTATCTGTTTTAGGTGCCTTCCAGGTCAGCACCGCTTCAACCGCTTCGGGATCTGGTCTCACTCCATGTTTGTCAACCAGGCGGCCTAGATACTTTATGGAATCCCTGAGGATTTCACACTTAGAGGGTTTACATTTCAGACCCGCCTGCTTCATGCAAGAAAACACCTCCTCCAACCTCTCTATGTGGTCTTCTAAGGTTGGTGTTGCAATCACGACATCATCAACATAACACATGATGAGATTCCCGTATTTCTTAGTGACGCTCGTGAGTGCCTGGGCCATCAGTCGCTGGAATGGGGCCGTCGCGTTGCACAATCCAAACGGCATCCTCTTCCACTGGAACAATCTCAGCTCGCACGCAAAGCCTGTTTTCTCTCGATCTTGCTTTCTTAGTGGCACTTCCCAGAACGCAGAGCCCAAATCTAACGTCGTGAAGAACTTCGCGTCTCCCAGCTTGGAAAGGCTCTCATCGATGCGGGGAATCGGGTATGCGTCTTTTATAGTCAATGCGTTCAGATAACGGAAATCACAACAAAATCTGAGTTGTCCCCCTTTCTTTTTCGCCATGACTACGCCACAAGCCCACGGGGACTTCGACGGCTCGATCATGTCGTACTCCATTAACATCTCGATTTCCTTCCTACACGCCTCTGACTTGTTTGGGGTTATTCTTCTCGCCCCTTCCCTATGAGGTACCGAGCCCTCTTCTATCTCAATCTCGTGTTCTACAAAATTACAGCAACCTATGTCGACTCGAAAAAACGTCTGCGTTCCGATTTAGCACCGCACTGAGCGAATCTAGTTCCTTGTCTGATATTTTACCCTTCAAATGTTCTATCTCAGGTAGGACTGGTTTATTCGCTGCTAACTCTGCTTCTGTCGGCCTCTCAGGAAAGTTGGAGCAACTAGACAGCCCATCATCTGTTTCCGATTTCATTGAAAACAATTTCCTAGAAGATTTCAATTCATTCACTCTCCTCATTATACATTCTTGGTTCGCATGCAATGGACATTTAGTTACATCAAACTTTTTCAAGTTCTCCACACTCTGAAAGTCTCTGTTCAGAGGCAAAGCATAGCCAAGTTTCTTTCCCCTCTGTATTGTCACTGTTGTTGCTTCTGTGTTCAATAACACACTCACACACAGTCCGCTCTGAGTGAGTGAGAAGCTTCTTCCTAAAATAGCCGAGCTTTTACTGTTTGGATTTGGTACCAGACACACCTGTCTGTCATTGCTGAGTTCATTCAAGTTCCTCATCCTAAACGTCGCTACTACGGCTTGGTTTGGTTTTAATCTAACTTTTCGATCCAGAAAAATCGGCACCTTGGCCTGGTTAATTAAGATCTTATTAAGGGGTCTCTTTTCATACTTTCTCTCAGGATCCTTGATCCTAATCAACCCGTCATTGAGATCGAACGTGACATCAAAGTTGCGTACGAAGTCCTTTCCTAAGATGAACTGATCGGATTCGTCCAAATTCTCCACTACTAGGAAGCTCATCCAAAGATGTCTTCCTCCGAGCTGCAGTGAAATGATCGGGGCTCGTCCAGTCACATAGATCGCTCCCTGATTGGCAGCTGCCAACCTGATGTTTGTCGGTATGAGATCCGACCTCTCGAATCCCATGTCGGTCCAAGTTTTGACTGGCATGACACTAACCACTGCTCCCGTGTCTAGCAGTCCCTTTTTTGAAAGTTGTCTGCCTTGCACGTCCAGCACGTGTGCGGCCAGATCGGCCTCGCAACCTATGTGCACCGCATCTTGTTCGAGCATGGCGTTGTGTCCGATTCGTCTAACCTTCAGCTCCTCTTGACCAATGTATATCCGGCCAATCTGATCGTTCGCATCAGTTATGTGAGCTTTTGTGTAGATATTGATGCCATCCACATTCATTAGAATCGGGTATGGGCCATGGAAATTGATGTAATGTCCATCCACTTTCATCAGCCTCGGACCTCCTGTTGTGAGCAGCGCTCGCACTGCTCTGGAGTCCAGTTTGGGATCTTTCTCCTTCAGGTAGTCTGCATAAATGTCCAGGTGGACTAGTGTAATCTCGGATGGTTCACTCAAGTTCTTGACCACCTGGTGCCCTGCGACTGAGATAATGGACATTATCTTCGTCCCCTCCTTCGTCATACCGAAAGTTCTACCAGATATAACGTTCAGTTTTAGTCCCTGCTTCTTGGGTTCATCTTTGTCTTCTTTTTTCGTCGTTTTACCCAGAATATTAAAAATTTTCCCGAAGATCCGTGCTCTCCAGCTCCGACCTTACCCATTGCTCCACTTCTTTTGTGGCTAGGTCCTGTTTGACATTCTGCAGCGCTGTCCTTGCCGCCAGGACGTAATCCACCTTGAGTGGGCTAGACTACTCTGCCTCCAGGTTCGAGGCTACCATCTCATCAGGCAGTGTCTTTACCTTTTTGGTCGTGAAGGTGCTCGGTATCGTCTCCTTTCTCCGAGACTCGGCCTCGTTCATCAGACGTGCTCGACTGGCCTTGACACCCGAAAGTGCCTCTTCGTGGCGGGGATGTTTCGCGTCCGCCACTGCATCCCAAAATTGAGTACAATCCGACTTGAAGTGTCTCTCCAAATTACAGAAGAAACACCTCGGACCATATTTCATGATGAGCCCTCTGACGTACTCTTCGTGATCCTCGTCGGTCGCGTCGGCGTCCTCGAGAAAGTAGCCTATCGCCTTCATGTTCTGTTTGCATGCAAAACACGCGGAAACGTGATGGTCCATCGAACCACAATTCGCACACGATCTCCTCTTATCCATGTCATCGCGAGGTTTGTACCAACTGGAGTTCGCACCAGTGTTTGTCCCGCTATAGTTACCATAATTGCTGTAACGGTTTTGCGCCCTCGGTTTTATGAGTAAATACTCGCGTGACTTCATACGCAAATCATCGGGCGTGGGTACAGGGTGAATCAAGTGACAGGGTGAATTGTGTGGCCAACATCGTCTTCAACTCCTCACTCCTTACTCCGTCCATGAACTTCGAAGCAATCGCCAAGTTCCGCTCGGATATTCTCTCATCGGGATTGCTTCTCCTCCTAAGCAATTCAAGGTCGTCCAAAAATTTGTCTATGGATTCGTCATCTCTTCGACGCCTCTTTTCGAACTTCACCATAGCCTGGTGCCCTTGTACTCCAGAGCCGAAACGATTCAGCAGGATGTCGAATATCTTGCGAGCGCTGTCTCTCTCATTGGCTCTTTTCGCCATTACGCAATTTAGTGCCGTACCCTCCAGGTTGCTCGTTAGCGCGATGCACTCTTGTTTCTTGTAGAGACTCTCTTCCTCAAAGTGTAACTTCATCACCTCTATCCAAGTATCAATGCAGCCGTCGGACTCGTCTTTGTATGACTTCGGCTTTTTCAGTGTCCTTCTTGACCTTTCTCTTCTCTCGGTTGACATCGAGAGTTTGGTGATGAATGTTTCTAGAGATCTGTTCAGAGGCTCAAACATCGAAGCATACATCGTCGTGTCCTGTGAGACTGTAGTCAGATCTGGCACTGAACTGACTTGTGGCACAGTTGGCAACCTCGTCTCCGGGGTAGCATCTGCCTCCGGCGGGACTGGATTCGTCCAGCCAGGCCTCGACGGGGCTGCCCGTGGCCGCTCCTTGTTCCTAGGTTCGTAGTTCCTTCTCGAGCTTTGCTGGGCTCTGGCGTTGCTGCCCGTACCATCTTCATCATTCGCATGGCGTGAGCGCTCCCTTTGGTTGGAACGCTCCTGCCAATTGCTCCCATTCAGGATCGCGTCAAGCTTCCGCCTCATTAGGTCAGACTTGGCATCTAACCTTTTCTCCAGGCTAGTCATCGTGTGGGCGTAGGTACTATCATGATCGTTCAACAATCGCTCGATCTCTCTCGTCATCCTAGCCTCTCTTTCCTGTGACTCCTTGTTTGCCTGTGCCAGGCTCTCCGCCAGGCATTGATCGGTGTTGCGAATCAATTGAGCCTGATCAACCCTCGCCTGCGACTTCGCGTGCGCTAGTTCATCTCTCAGTTTCTCTCGACCCTGGTGAGCTCTCTCGTCCACCTGATCTATTCTCTTAGTCATGTCCCGTCTCAGTTCATCCAGACCATTCATTACGCCAGCGAACATGTCACTTATGTCGCCAGTGGCCCCAAATGACGGGGTTAGTCCCAAAGAAGATGAGGTCAACTGCGGATGCAGCCTGGTGCTTGATGACGCACCGCCTTTTTGCTTGCTCATCTACGTCATCAATCTGTCGAACGTTGATGACGCTCCCATCGTTATCCCATCTGACATGGGCCTGGTCGGCGAGGCGGACAACGCCTTCCTGCTCATGTCGTTCCTTGGGCACGGTGTGAAGTTCACATCCGGATGGGTTATCTCCGGGTAAGCATAACTGGAAGATAAACCTTCAGTTCGTAGTGACGCCATGCGCTCATCGTACAAAGACTTCCAACTCTTCTTAACCTTCGAACCCAGTTGTTCTTCACTCGGGCTTAAACTCGACATCATCGCGTTGTTACTCTGCTTGGCCAGAGATGAGTGGGTATTAGCCGAATGTGAATATTCTCTCCTCCACCTATGACTCTTGGTCTCCAATTTGGACATTCCCTTGAATAATACTTCCTCTCGCGGCTCGACCTCGGAACGCTCCAAGGTCTCCTCCGTCCTCTCGACTTCCTCCCGCTCGAGGTCCTCGCTTGGCTCAAAGTTGGGTCGAATAAGCGTCCGTTCTCCTTCGTCAAAGGTGTCCACAAGCGTTTCGCTGGCGGTTCCGGCTTCGGCGCTCCGCCTTTGATCGCCATCGAGGTTTTTCTCGCTCCTTAATTTCATTTCGCTCACTGAAAGATCAGGTTGACCTTTAGTCGATTCGGTTTCGGCAAACACGTCGGAGGCGCTGCTAAACGAGGACTGGCTACGCCTAGTTTTAAATTTTCGCGTGCTGCCCTTGCTCAGCCTGGGAATCTTAGTAATCGATCCTAACGAGTCCTTGCGCTGCATGCTTTGTGACAAAAAACAATATTCGTATGATTTAATGGCAATGCACACGTACCGCGAACAAGTTCAAGTTAAATTACTTAACGCTGCCTCTTCGATCTCGTAAGTATCAAGAATGTCTCTTAGGTTTCTCAATGACAATCTTAGTGACTCAGCTAGAGTTACACACACAGGGCCTGCTCAGTATTGATATAATGCTAACTCAACCCTGTTGTATAGTATAACAGTATCACAAAATTTTCACAAGATATAATCAACACACAAAACACAATGGATAATCAGATAAGAATATCCTACTGGTGACAGCGACCTTTTGTCAGCATCAATTTATTGCCACACAATTTATCAAGTCACTGTTTGTTAAAATTAAACAATCTTTGATAAAAAGCAGTGATGGTTCAGAAACAGATCAATAAAACTTAGTCTTAAAGAAAAAGACTTCCCTCAATCGGAACGATCCGAAAGACAAAGCCCAGGACACAGTCTTCTCAAGTGGGTGTGTATTTGCCTAATACACCCACCGAGGTCTTCTTGTAGGTGCCCTGCGATTGCCCGAGCTGTCCTACTAAGTAGCTCAAGGCAACGTCTGATCGAAAATTTCTATAGTCTAAGAAAAAGCTCCCCCACACCCGGACTGCTCCAAGTGCTCGAGAGTAGGGAACAACTTTTCTTCTCAAGTGAGTGTGTATTGGTTTAATACACTCACCGAGGTCTTCTTTTATTTGTTCCCGGATTGCCCGAACTTTCCTATTAAGTACCTCAAGGCAACCACACAACCAAAATCACAATCAAAAAAAAAAATTTTGTGTTCGGGTACTTCTGATACACCCGATCTAGAATCCAAAGTTGATCACGAATTTCCGGGTCAAAATGGGCTCCTATGATCCTAATAAGCACGCCTAATATCCTAATATGATCTTAATCAAATGGATATTTTCCGTTTCCCAAATTGCCACAGAAGGTTTCCTCAAGTTTCTAACAAGGAAGGTTGTTTAGAAGGTTTAAGACACTCCGGAGGGTTACTTCGGAGGGTTGTTAAGACACTTAGCCTACCTCGGAGGGTTACTTCGGAGGATACCTTAATCACCCAATTTGATTCGGAGGGTCCCCCCTGAATTCATTAAGGAGGGTCAATAAGATGCTTAATATGCTCCGGAGGGTTACTCCGGAGGGTACCTCCAAAATTTTCAAATTTCTGAACCTCCCTTAGAAGGGCCTTCAGTCAACTTCAGGAAGCGTCAAAACAAGCTAAATTCTCTATGGGGGGCTGTCTTAACTTCTCTGGATGATCTCGTGGAAATTTTCCACTAAGGAGGGTTGCTAAGGGGTTTAGCTGACTTCGGAGGGTTACTTCGGAGGGTTCCCCAAAAATCAAGAAAAAAGGTTATGTTACCCCAATAAAGTCTCCAAAAGCGGTCCTCCTGACTTAAAACCAGGTTGGCTGACACGGTCAACCTTCCCAATTGGATAAAAAGGTGTTTTGATAAAATTTTCTGCCGCTCGGAGGGTTACCTGTAATTTGGACCCTCCAAACCAACAAATTCTAAAAAATTTTTCTTTTCCGAAATTATCAACCCAAAAACGGTTGCGGTTCGAAAAAGTGGTCCAAAACGTCGACTTATGGTACCAAGATTATCCCGATCGGTTGGCTAGTCTTCGAGAAATTGCCAAAAACGGGTTTGTCCAAATGGCCTTTTTTCACCACCTATATAGGTTCTGAGAAACTTTTTCCGCTATTCCTATTGAAAGTGCCTAAAAAAATTGAAACGAGCGTAGTAGCCCTGTACGGCACTGGAATTATGCAAAAAACCGGACCAAAAATGGTTTGGAGACAAAAATTTGGCCAAAAACTATCAAAATTGGACCCTCCGATTCCTTCCTTTTCCAAACCTTAAGTCGTTAGCTCTATCCACGGAGCTAATCGGAGGGTTACTCAAAAATTTTTCTGGCAGCCGAGCACGTTATGCTAGCACGCTCCTAACACAAAAAATTTTATTGCTCTAACTCTAAAAACTCAAAAACTCGATCCCCAAAACAGACTGAAAAATTTCAGAAAATTATCAAAAATTTGATCGAAAAATTTTGGTTTTTTCCAACTTTTCCTGAGTCTTTTCTCACGCGGTTTCTTTAGTTAGGGGGATCGAACTACGTAGCCACTCCCTATATAAAAGCTTTTTGCTGTTCGGAAAAACTCGGATATCCAAAATTTTGGGGGTCTACAGTTTGGTCGAAAATCGATTATTTTCGACAAAAATTGGGTGTTTCTTGGGTCTAATTAGTAGATAAGTAATATGTAATAAGGATAATAACCTATTAGTAGTCGTTAATGAATAGTACTATACCCTCCTTTGCACCAAAATACCCGAATTAAGACCCTTAACTCGGAAATTTGTAATCGATGGAGGGTACAATCGGACCGCGCCAATCGTGCACCCCACAACTTAAGTTTTAATGAAATAGTACCCGAACGATACTAAAATTGCTTCAACGATACCCAACAGTCGTTGCGGATGTTACCCTGATGTCCCTGTTGAGTGTGGAACACGTCGATCAGCTTGCCACTCTACCCTCCGGTCACCGGCAAAATCACCATTAACGTGCTTGAACACTCAAATTACACTCGAGGGAGGGTATCCACCCTTCCCCAAAACACACAATCTTTCTATCAGAGATGATATAAATCAATCTGAAACAAAAACAAATAGGAAGGTCAGATCACATCTCGTCCGGAAACAACATATAAACTGTCACCTTATGTTTTTTACTGTTTTTGGTCTTTTTGGGATTTTTTACTGTTTTTTGTACTTTTTTGTTTTCAAATAAATTTATTTTTTGGCTTTTTCTTGGTTATACACTTTTTTTGTTTGGTTTTACGCTTTCTTATTAATTGTTTTTGGTCCCGGGAGATTAGGACAAGCGGGCTCATGGCTTCCCACCTAACCCTCCGGCCCCCGGAATTTTCGGTGTTAACTAAGTTAAAAAGTTAAATAGTACTAGACGGAGGGTACGCACCTTCCCCCTAGTACAATAACGGTCATTAAGGCCTCTAACTCGTGCATACGCCCGGAGCGGAGGGTTCGTCGCTGAAACGCTTGCTGATCATGATGGTCTTATGCCTTTGACAGGCCCACCCAGGAGCGCCATAAAAACGTCTATGTAACATTCGCCCAAATACTACACAGCGACGGAGCGTAGAAAAAGTACCTATTAACGACTGGCAGGCGTCAGTTACCTTAATCCTACTCGTTTTTCACCATCTCGACTTTGCCAGTTGATTTTCTGGTCTGTTAAGGGCTAAGTAAAAAGTTACTATTTTTAGGCCATCAGTCAAACGACTTTTAATCAGCTTTCGTTTACATGCGAACACAACCACATAGCTGAGTCTCGGATCCTCAGACTACGTGATTGCCATTAAAAACACGGCTCGAACAACCTATTTTAACATGTTTATACAGTCCCTTCACATAGAACAGTCCCTGGGGGACCAAGCCTTCGCTCCCGTAATATTCCTGAGATAACGCTCTTATCTCCTCCAATTTGTGTCCCGGGACGGTTCCGTGGTGTATTTCTTCCCCCACTGAAGCCTCCTTCTCCACCAATATCTGTTGACAAGTGTCTTATCGTGCGTTGTTGCCACGATAAGAGGCTTCGTATTTTCCGTCTCTGGTACGACTGTTTTTCACAATATCTGTCGTTGTTCTCATCTTCGTCACTTTTTCAGTCAAAATGGCCGTTTTTCGTATTTCTGAGAAATATTCTTCTTCCAATCGAAATTAAAAAAAAAAAATTCTAGAACATTCCGACCCTCCTTCGCAATACTTTTTCATCAATAAGGCCTTTAGTCGTTCTTTTTTACGTCGCCGGAAGGTTGTGCTGTGCCAGTCTGGCAGAATGGCACATACTCCCCGGACAGTCCCCATCAATGTCCCTATTGATCGCATAACACCGGGTTATCGTCAAACAGTTATCCAGTTTTCTGTAATCAATCTTACAAATCGCATAAGAAAATGAAATTTATCTACCCCACCTCAACTCACTACGTGTTCACAAATGGCATCGTACTACATCTCACTGCCTTTCAACATTTTCACAAAATTTGCACCATGAGGAGTGTTCTAGATAAAATTTCTTTTCTGACTACTTACGTCGTCTTGCCATAAAACTTCTTTTCGCTCTTTGTGATTAGAAAGTGGGACGTGGCACGGCCACGCAAACGTTAAAATTAACTTAACATTACTCACCAAGTATAATCAGTTATTTATGCGGTCCTTTCAAAATTAAAACTAAGAAACTGTGTGGCTAGGAAAGTTTTTGAGTTACCCACCCTTCTCGAGCGAGTTTACTCAAACTTACCATGTCGCCACACAATGAATTTGTGTCTTACACAGGTTAAAAATTTCAGTCGTGAATAAATAGGTAAATATACTCACCTAGATTCCTCATATACATACATAAATAGCCATAACTAAAATCAACAATTTCAACAATTTTAACAATTGCAACATTATAGCTTGGTCTGACCAAACTAGATCAAAACAAAAAGTTTCACAAGTTCAATAATCAAAATTTGGTTGATTGGTATAAGTTTTAGCACACAAAGACAATCAAGTTTTTTCTCCTTCTCTTCTCTTCTTTGGTCATCTTCATTCCATCACTTCTCCATCTTGATCTTCGCTGTCTTCCAACACTTTCTCCAGCATGTCCATGGAGTTGCGGGCCGTGCCCCAACTCTCCTGCTCCAACAGCCTCGGTTTGCAACAAGGTAGCAAGTCCACATTCACCTTCTGCTCCCGGTTCCTGCAAAAGCTGTTGTGAAGACATAGGCTCACGTTTCGTTCTAGGTCAGCTCTTAAGACCTCTTTCTTCTCATCTTCAGTAACCTAAGGCGCTCCAGCTACCCGCTTCACCGCTGTGGTGACCGCGTTTCTGTGCCTCAAGAAAGCTCTCTTATAGGCTCCTGGTCCTATATCTAGCTGGAAAGATTGATAGGCTTCCGTGTCTCTCGACATGTGACGCTTCGCGCGTTCATACATCCATGATGTCATCACTGCACGGAACCAAGGCATCAATCTTTGCCTTGACCATATTCTTTCAATGGCTTTAGGTATCCTCAGAACCTTGCAGGTGGTTCTGAAAAGATCCAATTCACGACTCATCTTCACGTTGCTCAGCTGCTCAGGAGTCGGCACGGCCGTCTCCTGCTGACTTGTGTCCGCATTAGCCTCCAGTCATCTCCTTGCCAGCATGGCACTAACCATCACGATTGACACTTGTTGATTCTGATCGGGCAACCCCGTAGAGTACAACTCCTCCACGTCCCATACTAGCATTAGATTCCCGCGTTTGGGGTACCACAACGTCTGCGCCAAGCAGTGGCAAGGATACTCACCATGGGTTCTCACTATGTTCCTTCGGGTCCGATACCCTGAGGCTCCCAGCAACGGTTCCACCTCCATCAGAATTCTATGTAAGTCGTCTTTTTCTTCTATTGTGGGGAATTCAGTGGGTAAGGCTCCACTCGCTTTCTGTTTCTGGAACTCACTCACATTGCCTTCGTTTAATCTCAGAAACTCTTCACCCACTACGTCTTGCAACTCGCCTTCAGACCTCTTCGGGACTGCCCGAAAGATCTTCGCCAATAAATCATGTGACCTCTCCGACATTCTGGCCAATCTCACGCACTTTGGCACAGAGAAAAGTTGGTCAACCAACACTTGTTGCGTCCTCGTATCCATTACCACCATGTGCGTAGGATACTTGCTATTACAGTATGGCGCGGAGCTTGAACCCACCATATATTTTGAACCAGTAGGTCTGTGATAGGCTTCACTATCCTTCAGATTCATTTCATTTTCTAGAGCTTCTCGCCAGCCCCCAATCTTCTGCTCTGTCTGTAACGCCCCAGGGAATACCTCCACGCTGAGGGACGTCACTAGCTCATGGGCACGTTCTAGGCGCTCAAGCGATTCTATCGAACTCGTCATGCTACAAAATGTCGAACTCGTCATGTTAACTCCATGGCACTCTTATCTGACATGCTCAATCTTCCGTACAATCGTGCCAGTTGTCGATGCTGCTCGCTCAGCGTAATCAGGCAGTGTCCCAGGTTGCAAACATGCCCTTCCATCCTACTTTGTTGAGCCAAGCATGTGCCTTGCTTCAACCAATCGCTCGATGGACTTTCCTCAGGCAGCTCCGTGGATGGATTGCTCTTCTGCTTCGTCAACTTCATGGCCAGCAGATGGTGTATCATGGCCAGATCATGTAGACTCGCGTCAACATCCCGGTCTAACATGACATCCGCTGCCATGTCCCAGATTAAGCCGGCGTTAGGATGAGGACACCACGAAGGCTTCATGAGTTCCCACATCGTCACTAGACTGGTTTTCAAGGGACCGACCCAAGAACTACAATCAAAACTAACTTGCCCCTTTAGCTCGGGAACCGAGGGCTCGACCACTCGTTCTTCCAAGATAATTCCCAGCTTGGGTTGTTCCACCATCAGCATCCCAGTTTCTTTAATACGTTCAACCCAGAAATCGAGTATTATGACTTGCTCATAGTCGAAGTACGCTTCCCTGGCTTCTTCATTCACGAAGGGATTATACGCCATCCCCGGTATGCCAGACACATATTGGAACGACTTCAGTTTCCCTCTTTTTGTCCTCTGACCGCTTCAATCAATTCTCGGCTCACTTTCAATTCTTTGTTGGAATATCTTCTCACCTCTTCCAACTTGTGATAACTTTCCATATCATTCGACTCCTTGCTTGGCACAGTCAATGGCATGTCCTGATATAGTTCCAGGAGTGCCCTAAGGAAGTTCCTTTCACAATCAACTCCCTTTTGCCGAATGATCTTTATGCATTCTCCCAAAACAGGAGTGGGGATACGATCCACCACGAACCTGACAAAGCAAAGGGCGCATCCTTACGCTTAGCCCATGCTATCGCAGAATCGTTTTTCGAAATCAACGCTCGCAGAGCTTCCATCAACTCTAGTTCCTGTTCCCGTGATTTCGAATCATTACTGGCTTCATACTCCGCTCTCTTGATGCCGAGTATTATGACTTGCTCGAGTAATCGAGTAATCGAGTATTATGACTTGCTCATAGTCGAAGTACGCTTCCCTGGCTTCTTCATTCACGAAGGGATTATACGCCATCCCCGGTATGCCAGACACATATTGGAACGACTTCAGTTTCCCTCTTTTTGTCCTCTGACCGCTTCAATCAATTCTCGGCTCACTTTCAATTCTTTGTTGGAATATCTTCTCACCTCTTCCAACTTGTGATAGCTTTCCATATCATTCGACTCCTTGCTTGGCACAGTCAATGGCATGTCCTGATATAGTTCCAGGAGTGCCCTAAGGAAGTTCCTTTCACAATCAACTCCCTTTTGCCGAATGATCTTTATGCATTCTCCCAAAACAGGAGTGGGGATACGATCCACCACGAACCTGACAAAGCAAAGGGCGCATCCTTACGCTTAGCCCATGCTATCGCAGAATCGTTTTTCGAAATCAACGCTCGCAGAGCTTCCATCAACTCTAGTTCCTGTTCCCGTGATTTCGAATCATTACTGGCTTCATACTCCGCTCTCTTGATGCCCATCAAGCACCAAGCCAACCGTACTTGCAGATCAGTTCTCACGCAAGGATGAGCCAGGTATGCCGCCACCGTAGCAGGTGCATGCATCGCCTCGTCGAAGTATCTCTGGAGGGCCGCCCTCCAGGAGATTTCTAGCAATTTTTCCAATCCGACTTCGTTTGCTTCAGAGGACATTACCGTTCCGTATTCTTTTCGATTTAAGTTCGAATTCTCCGTGAGCTCTTTCAGATATTCCTGCATGACTCGCTTCTCGCTCCAAGCCATCAGGTGCCCTCTCGCGGAGTTCCTCGCTTTCAACATCTCCACATAACCCCCTGCCGGATCTCCCATGTGGACCGATTCCGGCACAGTTATTCGACTGTACTCGACCACGTCGAGTTGTCCTTCCAGTTTCAACTTGGCCATGTTGATTCGCGAGGGTCTATAATCTTCAAGTCCTCCAGATCCACATTGACTGATGATTTCCATTTCTAACTTAGTGTCTGCCAGGGTTCGCGCCGTCTTCTTCGACCTCGTGGCGGTTATGGTCAGACCTGCCAAGAGCATAGGGGGTATCAGGTTTTCTTTTTCTCCCCTGACTGGTGTCGCGCCATCTCCTTGCCCGCTCTCGCATGAACGACCCGCACTAATCAGAGAGGTCACCACTGTCTTGGCTTTTGACTTCACCACCCTCTGGTTCACGACTCGACTCCCTGACTTTCCTTTCAGTCTCTTCAGCCCTTTTTTGGCTCGTCTAACAAGTAATTTCTTTGTGCCCTGCTGATCATCGGCACTGTCTTCTGCAACTGACTCGGTCAGAACATCCGACTCCATGGAGTTCACTATTTTCTCCAGGACCTCACGCATGATGGGTTGATTCAATCCCACCTTCATTATGGACTGTGTCCCATATCGTCGTATCACGTCCCATGATTTTTCTATGAAGTTCACTCGGCTCCAGGTTGCTCCTGTCTTGCCTTCCAGTTCCATTTGATATCTTTGCGGTCTCTGCGGATCTCTGCGGATCCCTGCTTCGGTACTCTCTAGCCTGGCTTATTGGGTCCATCAGAGATAGATCGGCCGACGCCTCCTTTGTAGGAGACATGAAGGACGAGGGTGCCATCAGCAATAAACTCCCATCGACTTCCCCATCGTCGTCTTCACTGAACCGGTATTCTAGCAAGTCCCTCTCCAACGCTCCTAGATCGGTCTCTCCCAGTTTTTCCGTCTTACTTCCGGTCTCGTCATCATTATCATCCTGATCCATCAATTCATCGTCGTCCGCACCAGGTTTCGGCCTGGGTCCTGAAGGTCCTTGTCGTGAGTCAGTGCCCGAGTCCGGCCGAGCCGGTACGGTCATGTCTCCTGCGTGATAAAACAATTCATCATCCACCAGGAATTCTACTAACTCCTCGCCATGTTGAGCCAGGTCTTCTATCGTTATATATGAGCCTCCTCTGCTCTCCCTTGCCACCTCCAGCATCACTACTTTCGCTTCTCCTGACCACTTCAGTCTCGATAAGTCATCCGTGGGAGAATACACTTCGTTCCACGTTTCAGCCGAGACCTCTGGTCTCCTGGAGGGTAGTGCCTTGATCTTTTTCCTGCTCCAAGCATCAGGGAATGAGAAGTCAAACGTGTGCGCGGCGGCAGCGTTCCAGCTGATGAAGCGCGGCTCCATCCCTTCACTCCATTTCAGCATTCTCTTCTCTGCGTCACGAGCTGCTCCGATGCGAGGGGCAATGATGGGAGATGTGACTCCCAACAACATCCTCCTTATCTGTGGATATCGAGGGCATTGGTCCGGCAGCGGCCTGGACCCAGGAAGCCATGTTTGCTGATTCTCTTTCGCGTGTCTGTAGGCTCCTGGCAATTGAGGTACTCTCACAGCCTCTCCGGTATCTTTCACCACTGGTCTCAAATTCCAAAGTTTTGGGTTAAACTGGATGTGGGACAGATCCTCACGGCCCACTCGGCACTTGAAGTGGTTGTTGAAGTCCATCAACACTCAGCCTGGCTCTGCTATTCTTCCGAACAGCCTATCGTCGCTAGCCAAGCCTTCTCAGTTCACTCTGCTCTACCCAATTCAGCACGGAACAATCCACGACTGAGACCAGGTTGACATACAACACCGAATTCCTGTATGCCTTTACTTGTACGTCCGGGAACGCGAAAGTTATCACCGGTCCATACACCACTGTGACGAATTCCCGCAGTCCGTGGACCAGAGCCAACGGATCGATCCGCATCATGACAGCCAAGTCTGTTAGTAAAGGCATGCCACAATACTGCTTACATTCGCCTGCGTTCGTCGCCACCTTGTCTTCTCCCGTGACGCTTCTGTTCTGTTGCAAGAGGTATTGAAGCAGGAGAGTCCTCCAATCCTTCATCTTCCTGAGCGAGGCGATTTCCAACTGCGCATTGAACTCGCGACTTGTTCCCAGGAGTTGTTCAGGGTAACGCAACAGCACACGCAAGTCACCCAGTCGACCGTAGGTCATGGCAATCAGAGTCAGGAGTCCATCCAATCTCAAATCTGCCAACGCTTGGGTAAAGAGGTTTGCCGGTCCTTCCACAAAGTTTTCATGACCAAATGTCACGTATAAGGCTAGCACCAGGCCAATTGACAACTTCCTGATGTCCTTGACGAAACTCGCGACCAGGTTCCTAGATGCCTTCGGATAGCACGTCGATAGGAAAGATGGCGTCCATCCCACTCCCATTCCACCCAAGATAGCATCTGATCGTTCATACTGTGCCTTAGTGGCCAGCACGTCAGCTTGGAACTTATCCAGCGACATCGTGTTAACGTCCTGCATCAGTTTCAACATCTTGCCTCCAGCTAACTCCCGGGCATCAAATAGATTCTTTAGATACACGTGTATCTCTTTAATTATTGCCGGCGCATGCTCGAACGCGTCCTCACCCAAGGTGCACAGCCTCGGTGACAAATACAACCATACGTTGTTGTGCGGCTTCGTACGCAAAGCCATTGCCATGAGGTCCTCCTCCGCTGATGTCATGTTCTTTCTGATCATCCTTCCCTGCTCATTCTCTGCATGATCCATCTGTCTGAACCAGAGATCATCAGCCACCTGTTGCACTAACAGATGATCGTCATCTACCCCTGGTCTTAACTTCAGCAATCTGGCGAAGTTGGACAGCTCCAACCCCAGAACCTCATCTAGCACCAACCGAGTTGTGCTGAAATCTCTGAGCCCCTGTATGGCATTCGAAATGTCAGCCCAAACGGCGGGAAGCTCAGATCGGGACGGGTAGTAATTGTCCGGGTCCACTACTCTGTTTGGGGGCAGGAATTATCACATTGAACCTCCCCTCTGCTATTGTTGTGACCATTGTATATACAAATTGGAGGGGTTCTGGTAATGCAGCGTACCCTGGTGACAATACAAAGATCACCTTCACCACATTCATGGTGAAGCGTTGTCTTGCTGCTGCCTCTACCTCAGCCATCGCCGAGAGCAGTGTCATTATCGCCTCCCCTTTAACCTCGTTACTCGGGATCGACCCATCCGTCAGACGTGACAATAAGCCCCTGCTTTGCAGATGATCATTCGAGCCTGCAACCACAATTACCTGCGGCTCCATACTGACCACCCTTCGCACACTTATCATCATGCCGATTGCTTGTCCCCAGTCCAATTTAGGTGCCGTCAAGAAAATCACATCGGGCCAAAAGAGAGAACGGGGCGTGTAGAGATAATCGGAGCCGGCCACAATCAGATACTTGGCAGCCTTCATTTCCAAGGGATCAAAAGCTGCAAAAAGGCCATCGCCTATTGGGGCCTTCAGTTTCCCATATCTCTTATCGTCTCCAACCACTGTTGTCGTTCGGGGCTAGTCCCTCGAATACTCGCCAGGCGTCTGACCGGGTGGTTTAGCGAACTGCCTGTACATCTTGTGATGCTTGTTATTGGGCTTGTTCTCTGTCTGGAATTTGCCCTTGCGAGCAGGTGGTGTCCTTTCCCGGGTCCTATCTCGAACATCGGTGAGCGACCGAGTGTTCAAAGGTCCAAAGGTATTGTCATGAGGCAATCCATTCAAGTCCACATGTCGGAGTGAGGTCGAGGAGCTGAATTTCTCCTGCTCTGCTAACAGCCAATCCACTCCCGGTATCCGATAAAGTCGCGATACTGTGGGACTTTCTCCGCCAGTCATTCTCATTGCGTCCTCCCGACACGTCAAGGTATTCATGTTCAACTTCGCCGACATGTCCGTCTTATACTGACCCCAATGACTAGAATCTGATCTATTCCAAAGCAGCCCGCTGCCTGATTCGATTCCCTCCGCTGGCACGGTACTTGTAGACGGTCCTGCTATCGAAGCAGGATTTGTCGTGGCAGGCGGATCGTTCCTCCTAGACGCGGTCTGGGAGTTATTCCTGTTGTTCTGTTCCCTTGATCTCCCGAGTCGGCTTCCAATCGATTGCGGCCTGGGAGGAGAAGCAGTTCCTAGCCTGTCTCTCACGTTTGAGCTCGGAGCAACGGTTGCCGCTGCAACCGTCTCCGTTGCCAAGGGCCCTAGACGGTTGACGAGGGATTCGGGCACGGTTGCCCTTATTCTACTTCCTCCGGTCGAACTGGTCCGAGCCAGAGAACCGGTCGCCCTCGACTCTTGCTCCGCTTCTCTCAATTGCGTCTGAAACACATCATTAATCCAATGCCTCCCTCGTTGAGTATTGAAGTGTACTCCATCTCTAGTGAGCGCGATGTGATCAACCATGCGCAGCATGTTTTCGAGATCCAGGAGTCGCAATTCGCCAGGGTTGTTTCTCACCAGACTGCGGGTCATTTCATTCCACCGCGTCACGTTGCCATTCATGAAATCTGCAACTATGGTGCCCACCAAAGGATTTTGTGGTATCGTGCACAAGATCACAAGCTTGGGTCTGTACTTTTCTTTCAATTCATTCAAGAGACACACCAATAGAGGCTCCCACTTGCTCTCCGGAGTCACGGGGGCTCTCGAGACGTCATTGGTCCCCAGCATTATTATTAATGTATCCAGGTGATCCTCGCTCTGGAACTCCATCATTTTGATGACCTGAGCCACTGAGGCTCCTCCAAAGGACAGAATGGTAGTCTGACCATTGACGAAGATCTCATTCAGATCTCTCACCAAACTGTCTCCAATGATCAAATGGCAACTCCCTGGGGGAATTACCTGGTCGTTGGTGGCGGGGTTCCAGCTCATGTCATTCAGGCAGGCTCGAGGATGCTCGGCTGGCACTTGCGTGAACTGATGACGTGCCATCAGATTCTTCCTAATGTCTACTACGCGAGACTTCTGAAAGACTCCACCAGGCGCTGACCTCGAGGACGCTATCGTGCGGGTTGCTCGCTCCGAGCTATTTGATGAATGATCACGACGTTGGGAAGGAACGATCCTAACCAGTGTCCGCTCAGTGCCTCTGTTGATCTCATCCATTGTGGCTCTGGACACTTGGTTAAATGATTCCTGGAATTGAGGAGCTAGATAGGTGTCGGAAGGGTCTGGTATCGTGAACCTTTGACTCGAAGCAGACGGTCGTGTCTGCTGAGGAGCCTCGGGCCCCCTTGATGCACGTAAGTCCAGAGCCTCAGGTCCTCTCGATGCGCACAGCTCCTGCGCTGTTGTCCTGGGGCGCGTATCGCTGGATCCTTCCTGCTCGCCAGAACTTCCGGTGACACTTGGCTCACCTTTGCCATATACAGCTCCTTCAGGTGCTTTATCTCATCCTCCTTGTAGGCCACCTGCAGATCTTCAAACTTCTTTTTCCATTCGTCCCTCTCTCGAGCTATCGCCTTATACTCCTGAAGTTTGGCACACAGCTCGCTCTGATCTCTCTCCTTCTTCTCCAGTGTCTCAATCGTCTCCGACGTCTGGATCTCTATCTCGCTCACTCTCACTCTCTTCGGGGGAGGAGCAGCTGTCGGAGAGTCGGCCGAGTGTGACGGGCCTGGCCCATCACGTTGTCTCTTCGCTCCAATGAGTGGCTGCGCAGGTTGGACGGGTAAGGGCATCTCACCTAGCCGGTGGTCCCTCTGTTCACCCAGTCCTGGCTCACGAGCCAGGTCGTGGCCAGACATTTCTCCACGCCGCCATCTCATCAGTCGGTTTCGACCTCTCTCGGCGGTCCCGGACTCACCGTAGGCCAACATCAACACGACTTCTGTAGGGCGATTCCCTCGACCCTCTCGTCCTAGTGCATTGAGGAGCGCGACCACAAACATCGCCAACCCCGGGTCTTCTCGCGTGAAATCACAATCGATCAGCCGCTGATAGATCTCGTCTAGAGTCGCTCCTAGACTCGCTGAGAGGAATTCCATGGGTTCGTTCGTGTCACCCATTTCTTATCGTCTTGATTCTTGTTGTCGTGTCGTGTAATTTCTTCGTTTGATTCAATGAATTCAATAAACAATTTCTGATCAATCAAGATCTAAAAAAAAAACAATTTGCGACTTAAAACTATCATTTTTAGATTGAACATCAATCAACTCTTTAAAACTCTTCATTGGAATTCTCTTTTTCAATTCTGATTTAAAATTCTAGCACCAGGGTGGATCGTCCACCTGTATCTGCGTCAGGGTAGCACAAATGAGTGCTGTCACCTCGATGACCTGGAGTACTCCAGGTCCTTTATGACATAAAACATAAAACATATCATAATAATAACATAACACATAAACGTCACATACCTACACTATCACTTAAGAACATAAAACTTAATCCTAATCTAAGCTTAATCCTAATCTCTATCAAGTTGACTTAATAAAAATCACTTACCGCTGAATGCATTTCCTAGCATATACTCAGATAGTATTTTTTATGTAAGTAAACTTCTATGTCAGTTTCTGAAAATATCACATGCACAAGAGCGTACAACTCTCTCGGGTGTAGCTTCCCTCTATTGGGATCATAAACTGGTAACGAGAGAGAGGTCACACATCTCTCAACCAGTAAATCCCTAAGTCGAGTCAAGGCCAATACCAAGCTCTCCGGATTCACGTGTTGCCTATCAGTAGCTTTCGTAACCAAAAAACACAAATATTTCCCTGGTACCTGTGATGCGACAGGGGGCAACGCTATCATTCCTCCTACACCAGGCCTCTGTTTCCACAAAAACTCGATATTCTTGTACTCTCTTTTAAAGTCAGCTGCTAGTGCTGTTTTGAAGCTTACATCCGCCGTTATCGCTATGGCACATGTACGTTCCGTAAGTATGAAATCGCTGTCCGTTATAACGATGTTGCTTGAATAATGGTTTGGTAAGTCAAAATAAGATTCAAAAATTCGTCCGAATGGTGGTTTTTTTTTTAGCATTTTCGCCTTCCGTTTCCAGTTCTCCGGTTTCTCTTGCCGATTTCAATTTTTTTATTATGAGATTTTCGGTGTGGGTGAGTCCTACCCCCACTCCCCGGACAAAAACATCCATCGACGTCCCCGTCGATCGCCCAAAGTCTAGGAGATCGAGGTTGGATTGTGGAACACGTAGAGGACCATCTGGTGCGACCCAGTTGGACTCGGTATTGTCATGACTGATGTACTTGACGCCGTCTCTATCGACGTCCTGAATCGTCAGGATCGTCTCTTTTGGATCTGTCGGCAGATCATGGAGCCATTCGAGCACGCGCAAGTTTGTTAGTTCCTGCTCATGAGTCTGTTCCGCTTCTGGTTCGAACTCCACTTCCGGTTCTGATCGATCGTCGATCCAGTCTTGATCCATATCGTTCACAAGGTCTATTTCTTCTAGCATCGCCACTTCGTCCAGTCCCACCAGCGAGTCTATGACATCACTTACTACTATCCTGTCTACAACGAAGTCCTCGCCGTACGGATTGTAATTCTTCTGGTTTTTTCCTCTCTTGATTTGGCGTGTTTCCATAGTGAGAGGAAAGTCAGGCTGTATTCCTTTGTCAATTTCGGTTTGTTCCGGGCATTCCCAGTCTTCTTCGGCATAAGGTAGAGTTTCATCGTCCACCTCTACTCGCTTGGTCAACTCGAGATCCAGTGGTAGATCGCAATCGTCCACCACCTCATTCCCGTCGTTCTTGTCGCGAGTACCCCTTTCATTCACTTCACAAGCAGGATCCACTATCAAATAGTCTCCCTCTTGCATGTCCGCTGGGATACACCAATCCTCTGACGAGGCATTGTGTGGTTTGATATTCTCGTAATGAGCTGCTCTTCCAGTGCTCAATCGATAAAAACGACCTCCTTGGTGCACCTCTGTTATCTGAAATGGACCACGCCATTTCTTTAATAATTTCTTGGTTCCTCTTGGTGGAACCACTTCCTGGAACACCCAGACGTAGTCGCCAACTGAGTAGGCTTTCGCATCAGCTGTCCTTTTGTCAAACCTCCTTTTTTGTCTAATTTGCGCCTGTTGCGTATTCCTCCTGCATAAGTCATTGAGATCCTGCTGTCTTCTAATAACATCCCGCACGTACGTTTGCGGTGCTGTCCTCTTCCCCTCATATTCAGGGTAGAAAAACGTCAACGGGAGCGCTTTTTCGTGATCCGTTAGCATCATGTGCGGACTTATTCCCGTGGTGGAATGCTCTGTGCTGTTGTAAGCACCCATCACTTGCGGCAGGTGCTTGTCCCAGTCATCCATGTAACGCGAGCAATAGACTCTCAGCATGGATACCAGTGTGCAATTTTGCCTCTCGACTAGGCCATTCGTTTGCGGGTGATAAGTGGTCGAGTGGGCCTGCGCTACCTGCGACCTTTTCATCAACTCCTTCGTGAGATCGCCCACGAATGCTTTGTTATTGTCCGATTGGAACGTGATGGGGCAGCCATGCCTCGCTATCCACACATTTATCAAATGATCAAATGATCGCATGTTTCTTCCGCCAATGCTGTCATGCAGGGTGCTGCCTCCGCATACTTCGTAAAATGGTCGATCATTACCAGCACCTGATTATAGCCCGTTGCTGTCATACAGATTTTCTGATGATCAATTTGCACCACTTCGTTGAAACCTGACGACTCTATTGACTGTAGGGGGAACCTTAGCTTCCTGGGATCCTTCGCCTGCTGACATGACAGGCATGCTGCGATCCACTTCTCACAAGCCTTCTTCAATCCCGGCCATTCGAATCGTTTCTGTATCCTGTTATACACTTTGTCCACGCCTTGATGGCCCATCTGATCATGTGAGCGAAAGAGCAATTCGGTCTGGTACAACTGTGGTAACACTATTGAATTGTATTTATAGAGGACCTTGTCCTCCTCTTTTCGTTTGCAGGCTACGATTCCGTCCTTGTTCAGGTACAACAAGTCGTTTCGCTTCTGGTAGAATTGCTTCAGGATTTTGTAGCTGTCTTCTTCCAAATCTCCCTTGTCTGGTGCTCCATTCTCGATCCATCTCTTCAGACTGCTCGTCATTCTGTCATTTCGTTGAGCCCTTAGGAGATCCGACAGCCTGTACCTGGCTTTCAAATACGTCTTCACCACGTTCATTTGCCCACTCATTATCTCCGGAGCATGAGCATCGTCCATCAACTTAACACACCATATCTTTTTCAAAGGCGTCGCTTCCTGCACAGATGGTTCCAGATTGGTACGGACGACCGTACCCTGTGGCAGCAATCTGGTTGGGCGTTTCGAAACTGCTATCAGCTCGAGCTCGTCCGCGGCATTATCTACCACAGTGCCCTCTTCATCTGAGGTGTATCTGTCCCTGTCTGGATCCTGATGTGTTTCCCGGTCCAGCCCACGCTGCTTCCAGTCTACCAATAAGGAGTGGATTGCGATTTCTGACATATCGGAATTGGAAGTTGTTTCAGATGTGTTGTCCCAGGACTGGGGTCCCGAGTCAACACTTGAGTCGACTGATCCTCCAACGTCATATTCCAAGTTGTTTGAGATGTTTCTCGACTCCCCGGACAAAACTCTGTCCATCGGTCGCTTTGAACCCGACTCCCCGGACAAAATTTTGCCCCTAGGTGGTCTAGTCAACCTCTCCCCGGACAAGTCGTCCTGCACGGGCTCAAAGGTGTCCGACTCCTCAGACGAGTCGTCCTTGACTGGCTCGAAGGTATCAGACTCCCCGGACATTGTCTCGTCCACGGACGAACAATCTGGGCTCGGCTCGTATTCCTCTTTTGCATCCGTGAAGTGCACTCTCCTCTTGAAGCTAGATTTCGACCTGATCCTGACTTCCTCAGTAGTTTGGTTCTGATTCAGTGTTCCATATTCAGTGAACGAAGTTCTACACAAGACTTCCTTCGGCATCGAGCTCACCAGCTGGTTGACAATCGACCTGCAATCCCGTTCAACGCCTTGGCTGCGAATGGACACTGGCCTCTTCTCTGTTCTCTCGGTGACAGTCAACCGCTGCATGGTCTCCATCCATTCACGATCATGCCTATCCACTTCCCTGTCCAACAAATCACGGAGTTTTCCCATGACGTCCGGCGCCACGTTCACCGTCCTGTTCAATAGAGCCATGCTGTTTATACCCAGCCTGGTTAGTTCTTGCTGTACCAAGTTGGATCGGACTAGCAGATCCAACGGAACGGGCTCGCTTCTAGCTAAAAGCTTTATCTCCGCGGCCGTCTCCACTGGAAGGTCAGGGTGTCCAGGTATAGGATGTCCTGACTTGTCTAACCACCTGGTAAGTGGCAGCTTGTCGTAGGTTTCTTTGTCCAGAAAGGAAAACCCGTCTTTGATCTCTGATTGGTTAGCCTGTCTCTCCTCGAGGCGCTCATAAAATTCTGTCTTTTTACTGAGGCTATCTGCGTTCTGGTGTTTGTCACGAGTACGGTGCTCTATGATCATGTGGTATCCATCCAGGCGCACGATCCAACTACCAATATAGCTTTGGTCCATCGAATAGGTTTTCAGCCAGGCAAGGGCACGGTTATCCACACGTAACTTGAAGGGAGCACTCCCCAAGTAGGCCCTGTATTTTTCCACGAAAGTGATCACCGCAAACATCTCCGCTTTTGGTGCGCCGTACTTCATTTCAGTATCACTCAGGACTTTACTCCCGTAGGCTATCGGACGAAGAACCGTTCTCCCGTTCCACTCCTGCTCCTGGTGAAGTATGCCCGATATCGCAACCACTGATGTATCCGTGTCCAGCACGAACATACCCTTCTCTGTTGGCATGCCGAGGACCGGTGCCTCGCAAAGTTCACGTTTGATGTTTTCAAATGAAACTTGTGCCTCATCAGTCCAGGTGAACTTCTTGCCCTTGTTTCTCATCAACCTCTGCATGGGGTATATTTTGTCAGCATACCCCTTGATGAACTCTCGATAATAATTTGCGAATCCCAGAAAACTCATCAACTGTGTATCTGTTTTAGGTGCCTTCCAGGTCAGCACCGCTTCAACCGCTTCGGGATCTGGTCTCACTCCATGTTTGTCAACCAGGCGGCCTAGATACTTTATGGAATCCCTGAGGATTTCACACTTAGAGGGTTTACATTTCAGACCCGCCTGCTTCATGCAAGAAAACACCTCCTCCAACCTCTCTATGTGGTCTTCTAAGGTTGGTGTTGCAATCACGACATCATCGACATAACACATGATGAGATTCCCGTATTTCTTAGTGACGCTCGTGAGTGCCTGGGCCATCAGTCACTGGAATGTGGCCGTCGCGTTGCACAATCCGAATGGCATCCTCTTCCACTGGAACAATCCCAGCTCACACGCGAAGCCTGTTATCTCTCGATCTTGCTTTCTGAGTGGCACTTGCCAGAACGCAGAGCCCAAATCCAACGTCGTGAAGAACTTCGCGTCTCCCAGCTTGGATAGGCTCTCATCGATGCGGGGAATCGGGTATGCGTCCTCTATAGTCACTGCGTTCAGATAACGGAAATCACAACAAAATCTGAGTTGTCCCCCTTTCTTTTTTGCTATGACCACGCCACAAGCCCATGGGGACTTCGACGGCTCGATCATGTCGTACTCCATTAACATCTCGATTTCCTTCCTACACGCTTCTGACTTGTTTGGGGTCATTCTTCTCGCCCCTTCCCTATGAGGTACCGAGCCCTCTTCTATCTCAATCTCGTGCTCTACAAAATTGCAACAACCTATGTCAGCCTTATGTTTCGAAAAAACGTCTGCGTTCCGATTTAGCACCGCCTTGAGCGAATCTAGTTCCTTGTCTGATATTTTACCCTTCAGATGTTCTATCTCAGGTAGGACAGGTTTATTCACTGCTAACTCTGCCTCCGTCGGTCTCTCAGGGAAGTTGGAACAACTAGACAGCCCATCATCTGTTTCCGACTTCATTGAAAACAATTTCCTAGAAGATTTCAATTCATTCACTCTCCTCATTATACATTCTTGGTTCGCATGCAATGGACATTTAGTTACATCAAACTTTTTCAAGTTCTCCACACTCTGAAAGTCTGTGTTCAGAGGCAAAGCGTAGTCAAGATTCTTTCCCCTCTGTATTGTCACTGTTGTTGCTTCTGTGTTCAATAACACACTCACACATAGTCCGCTCTGAGTGAGTGAGAAGCTTCTTCCTAAAATAGCCGAGCTTTTACTGTTTGGATTTGGTACCAGACACACCTGTCTGTCATTGCTGAGTTCATTCAAGTTCCTCATCCTAAACGTCGCTACTACGGCTTGGTTCGGTTTTAGTCTAACTTTTCGATCCAGAAAAATCGGCACCTTGGCCTGATTAATTAAGATCTTATTAAGAGGTCTTTTCTCATACTTTCTCTCAGGATCCTTGATCCTAATCAATCCGTCATTGAGATCGATCGTGACGTCAAAGTTGCGAACGAAATCCCTTCCTAGGATGAACTGGTCGGATTCGTCCAAAATCTCTGCTACTAGGAAGCTCATCCAAAGATGTCTTCCTCCGAGCTGCAGTGAAATGATCGGGGTTCGTCCGGTGACATAGATCGCTCCCTGATTGGCAGCTGCCAACCTGATGTTTGTCGGTATGAGATCCGACCTTTCGAAACCCATGTCAGTCCAAGTTTTGACTGGCATGACACTAACCACTGCTCCCGTGTCTAGCAGTCCCTTTACTGAAAGTTGTCTGCCCTGCACGTCCAGAACGTGTGCGGCCAGATCGGCCTCACAACCAATATGCACCGCATCTTGTTCGAGCATCGCGTTGTGTCCGATTCGTCTAACCTTCAGCTCCTCTTGACCAATGTATATCCGGCCAATCTGATCGTTCGCATCAGTTATGTGAGCTTTCGTGTAGTTATTGATGCCATCTACATTCATCAGGATCGGGTAAGGGCCATGGACATCGATATAATGTCCGTCCACTTTCATCAGCCTCGGACCTCCCGTTGTGAGCAGCGCTCGCACTGCCCTGGAGTCCAGTTTGGGATCCTTCTCCTTCAGGTAGTCGGCATAGATGTCCAGGTGGACTAGTGTAATCTCGGATGGCTCACTCAAGTTCTTGACCACCTGGTGCCCTGCGACTGAGATGATGGACATTATTTTGGTCCCCGCCTTCGTCATGCCGAAAGTCTTACCAGATATAACGTTCAGTTTTAGTCCCTGTTTCTCGGGTTCCTCTTTGTCTTCTGCTTTTGTCGTTTTACCCGGGACATTAAGATTTTCCCGAAGATCTCTGCTCTCCAGCTCCGACCTTACCCATTGCTCCACTTCTTTCGTGGCTAGGTCCTGTTTGACATTCTGCAGCGCTGTCCTTGCCGCCAGGCCGTAATCCACCTTGAGTGGGCTAGACGACTCTGCTTCGAGGTTCGAGGCTACCACCTCGTCAGGCCATTTCTTAACCTTCTTGATCGTGAAGGTGCTCGGTGTCGTCTCGTTTCTCCGAGATTCAGCCTCGTTCATCAGACGTGCTCGACTGGCCTTGACACCCGAAAGCGCCTCTTCGTGGCGGGGATGTTTCGCGTCTGCTACTGCGTCCCAAAATTGAGTACAATCCGACTTGAAGTGTCCCTCCAAATTACAGAAGAAACACCTCGGACCATATTTCATGATGAGCCCTCTGACGTACTCCTCATGATCCTCGTCGGTCGCGTCGGCGTCCTCGAGATTGTAGCCTATGGCCTTCATGTTCTGTTTGTATGCAGAACACGCAGAAACGTGATGGTCCATCGAACCACAATTCGCACACGACCTCCTCTTGTCCATGTCATCGCGAGGTTTGTACCAACTGGAATTCGCACCAGTGTTTGTCCCGCTATAGTTGCCATAATTGCTGTAACGGTTTTGCGCCCTCGGTTTTATGAGTAAATACTCGCGTGACTTCATACGCAAGTCGTCAGGCGTGGGTACCTGGTCAAGCGACAGGGTGAAGTGAGTGGCCAACGTCGTCTTCAACTCCTCACTCCTTACTCCATCCATGAACTTCGAAGCAATCGCCAAGTTTCGCTCGGATATTCTCTCATCCGGGTTGCTTCTCCTCCTGAGCAATTCAAGGTCGTCCAAGAATTTATCTATTGATTCTTCATCTCTCTGACGCCTCTTCTCGAACTTCACCATAGCCTGGTGCCCTTGTACTCCAGAGCCGAAACGATTCAGCAGGATGTCGAATATCTTGCGAGCGCTGTCTCTCTCATTGGCTCTTTTTGCCATTACACAACTTAATGCAGTACCCTCCAGGTTGCTCGTCAGCGCGCTGCACTCTTGTTTCTTGGAGAGATTCTCTTCCTCAAAGTGTAACTTCATCACCTCTATCCAAGTATCAATGCAGCCGTCTGACTCGTCTTTACATGACTTCGGCTTTTTCAGTGTTCTTCTTGACCTCTCTCCTCTCTCGGTTGACTTCGAGAGCTTGGTGATGAATGTTTCAAGAGATCTGTTCAGAGGCTCAAACATCGAGGCATACATCGTTGTGTCTTGTGAGACTGTAGTCAGATCTGGTACTGAACTGACTTGTGGCACGGTTGGCAATCTTGTCTCCGGGGTGGCATCTGCCTCCGACGGGACTGGATTCGTCCAGCCAGGCCTCTGCGGGGCTGCCCTTGGCCGCTCCTTGTTTCTATGTTCGTAGTTCGTTCTCGAGCCTTGCTGGGCTCTGGCACTGTAGCCCGTATCATCTCCAACATTCGCATGGCGTGAGCGCTCCCTTGAGTTGGAATGCTCCTGCCAACTACTCCCATTTAGGATCACGTCAAGCTTCCGCATCATCAAGTCAGATTTGGCGTCCAACCTCTTTTCCAGGCCCGTCATCGTTTGGGCGTAGGTATTATCATGATCATTCAATAATCGCTCGATCTCTCTTGTCATCCTAGCCTCTCTTTCCTCTGACTCTTTGTTTGCCTGTGCCAGGCTCTCAGCCAGGCATTGATCGGTGTTACGAATCAATTGAGCCTGATCAAACCTCGCCTGCGACTTCACGTGCGTTAGCTCATCTTTCAAACTCTCTCGACCATGGTGAGCTCTCTCGTTAACTTGATCTATCCTCTTAGACATGTCCCGCCTCAATTCATCCAGACCATTCATCACACCAGCGAACATGTCACTTATGTCACCAGCTGCCCCCAATGGCGGGGTTAGCCCTGAGAAGACGAGGTCAACTGCGGCTGTAGCCTAGTACTCGATGACGCACCGCCCTTTTGCTTGTGCATTGACGTCATCAGTCTGTCAAACGTTGATGATGCTCCCATCGTTATCCCATCTGACATAGGCCTGGTCGGCGAGGCAGAAGACGCCTCCCTGATCATGTCGTTCCTTGGGCACGGTGTGAAGTTCACATCCGGATGGGTTATTTCCGGTTGGTCGTAACTAGAGGATAGACCTCTGGCTTGTAGCGACGTCACGCGCTCATCGTATAAAGACTTCCAGCTTTTCTTTGCCTTCGAGAACGTCTGCTCTTCACCCGGACTCATACTCGACATCATCGCGTTGTTGCTCCGCTTGGCCAAAGATGAGTGTGTACTTGTCGGATGTGAAGGTTCCTTTCTCCATTTATAGCTCTTAGTCTCTGATTTGGACATTCCCCTGCACAACACTTCCTCCCGAGGTTCGACCTCGGGACGCTCCGAGGTCTCCTCTGTCCTCTCGTTTTCCTCCCGTTCGAGGACCTCGTCTGGCTCAAAGTCGGGTCGAATGAGCGTTCGCTCCCCTTCGTCAAAGGGATCCACCAGCGTTTCGCTCGCAGGCTCGGCCTCGGCGCTCCGCCCTTGATAGCCATCGACGTTTTTCTCGCTCCTTAGTTTCATTTCGCTCACTGAAAGATCAGGTTGACCTTTAGTCGATTCGTCTTCAGCAAACGCGTCGGAAGCGCTGCTAAACGAGGTTTGGCTACGCCTAGTTTTAAATTTCCGCGTGCTTCCCTTGCTTAGCCTGGGAATTTTAGTAGTCGATCCTAGCGAGTCCCTGCGCTGCATAGTTTTTAACAAAATGAAAATATTCGTAATTTGATGGCAATGCAAACGTACCACAAACAAGATCTAGTTAAATCACTTAACGCTGCCTACTCGATTCCGTCAGTATCAAAATGTCTCTTAGATCTCTCACGACTAAACTAGTGACTCAGCTAAAGTTACACACAGGGTCTACCCAGTATTGATATAATGCTAACTCAACCCTGTTGTATAGTATAACAGTATCACTAAGTTTCCACAAAATATAATCGACACACAAAACACAATCGATAATCAGATAAGAATATCCTACAGGTGACAGCGACCTTTCATCAGTATCAATTTACGGCCACTTTCTTTTCAAGTCACTGCGTTGTTAAAATCAAGCAACCTTTGGTAAAAAGCAGTGATGATTCAGAAATAGATAAATAAAATTTAGTCTTAAAGAAAAAGACTTCCCCCAATCGGAACGATCCGAAAGAACGAAGCCCAGGACACAGTCTTCTCAAGTGGGTGTGTATCTGCCTAATACACCCACCGAGGTCTTCTTTTAGGTGTCCTGCGATTGCCCGAGCTGTCCTACTAAGTAGCTCAAGGCAACCTCTGATCGAAAATTCGTCAAGTCTATGAAAAAGCTCTCCCACACTCGGACTGCTCCAAGTGCACGAGACTAGGGAACAATTCTTCTTCTCAAGTGGGTGTGTATTTGCCTAATACACCCACCGAGGTCTTCCTTTATTTGTTCCCGGATTGCCCGAACTTTTCTATTAGGTAGCTCAAGGCAACCACACGACCAAAATCACAATAAAAAAAGAATTTCTTTGTTCGGGTACTTCTGATACACCCAATGTAGAATCCAAAGTTGATCACAAATTTCCGGGTCAGAATGGGTTCTTATGATCCTGATAAGCACGCCTAATATCCTAATATGATCCTAATTAAATGGATATTTTCCGTTTCCCAAATTGCCACAGAAGGTTTACTGAAGTCTCTAACAAGGAAGATCGTTAGAAGGTTTAAGACACTCCGGAGGGTTACCTCGGAGGGTACCTTGATCACCCAAGTTACTTCGGAGGGTACCTTAATCACCCAAGTTACTTCGGAGGGTCCCCCTAAATTTACTAAGGAGGGTCAATAAGATGCTTAATATGCTCCGGAGGGTTACTTCGGAGGGTACCTCCAAAATTTTCAAATTTTTTGATCTCGCTTAGAAGGTTCTCCCACTAGCTTCAAAAAGCGTCAAAACAAGCTTGGAGCTCTAAGGGGAGCTGTTTTAACTTCTTTGCGTGATCTCGTGGAAATCTTCCACTTAAGGAGGGTTGCTAAGGGGTTTAGCTGACTCCGGAGGGTCACTTCGGAGGTTTCCCCCAAAATCAAGAAAAAGGGTTATGTCACCGCAGTAAAGCCTCTGAGAGCGGTCTACCTGTCTTAAAACTAGGTTGGCTGACTCGGTCAACCTTCCCAGTAGGATAAAAGGTGATTTTATCAAAATCTTATGCCGCTCGGAGGGTTCCTCGTGATTTGGACCCTCCGAACCAACAAATTCTGAAAAGTTTTTCTTTTCCGAAATAATCAATCCCCAAAACGGTTGCGATTCGGAAAAGTGGTCAAAAACGTCGACTTATGGTACCAAAATTATCCCGATCGGATAACTAGTCTTTGAGAAATCGCCAAAAATGCGTTTGTCAAAATGGCCTTTTTTCACCACCTGTATAGGTTCTGAAAGACTTTTTCCGCAATTCCGGTCGAAAGTGCCTAAAAATACTTGAAATGAGCGTAGTAGCCCTGTACAGCACTGGAATAATGCAAAAAACTGGACCAAAATTGGTTTAGAAACAAAAATTTTGCCAAAAACTATAAAATTTGAACCCTCCGATTCCTTCCTTTTCCAAACCTTAAGTCGTTAGCTCTATCCACGGAGCTACTCGGAGGGTTACCCAAAAATTTCTCTAGTAACCGAACACGTTATGCTAGCACGCTCCTAACGCAAAAAATTTTATTGCTCTAACTCTAAAAACTCAAAAACTCGATCCCCAAAACAGATTGACAAAATACAGAAAATTATCAAAATTTTGATCGAAAAATTTCCGTTTTTCTAACTTCTACTGAGTCTTTGCTCACGCGGTTTCTTTAGTGACGGGGATCGAACTACGTAGCTACTCTCTATATAAAAGCTTTTTGCCTTTCGGAAAAGCTCGGATATCCGAAAATTTGGGGGTCTACAGTTTGATCGAAAATCGATGATTTTCGACAGAATTGGGTGTTTTTTGGGTCTAATTTAGGAGATAAGTAATATGTAATAAGGATAATAACCTATTAGTAGTCGTTAATGAATAGTACTATACCCTCCTTTGCACCAAAATACCCGAATTAAGACCCTTAACTCGGAAATTTGTAATCGATGGAGGGTACAATCGGACCGCGCCAATCGTGCCCCCCACCACTTAAGTTTTAACGAAATAGTACCCAAACGATACTAAAATTGCTTCAACGATACCCAACAGTCGTTGCGGATGTTGTCCTTGATGTCCCTGTTGAGTGTGGAACACGTTGATCAGCTTGCCACTCTACCCTCCGGCCACTGGCAAAATCACCATTAACGTGCTTAAACACTCAAATTACACTCGAGGGAGGGTATCCAACCCTTCACCAAAACATACAATCTTTCTATCAGAAACGATATAAATCAATCTGAAACAACAACAAATAGGAAGGTCAGATCACATCTCGTCCGGAAATAACATATAAACTGTCACTTTAAATTTTTTACTGTTTTTGGTCTTTTTTGGATTTTTTCACTGTTTTTTGTACCTTTTTGTTTTTAAATAAATTTATTTTTGGCCTTTTCTTGGTTATACACTATTTTTGTTTGGTTTTGCACTTTCTCTTTAATTGTTTTTGGTCCTGGGACCTCAGGACAAGCGGGCTCTAGATTTCCCACCTAACCCTCCGGCCCCCGGAATTTTCGGTGTTAACTAAGTTAAAAAGCTAAATAGCACTGGACGGAGGGTACGCACCTTCCCCCCAGTACAATAACGGTCATTAAGGCCTCTACCTCGGGCTTACGACCGGAGCGGAGGGTTCGTCGCTGAAACGCTTGCTGATCATGATGGTCTTATGCCTTTGACAGGCCCACCCAGGAGCGCCATAAAAACGTCTATGTAACATTCGCCCAAATACTACACAGCGACGGAGCGTAGAAAAAGTACCTATTAACGACTGGCAGGCGTCAGTTACCTTAATCCTACTCGTTTTTCACCGTCTCGACCTTGCCAGTTGATTTTCTGGTCTGTTTAGGGCAAAGTAAAAAGTTACCATTTTTAGGCCATCAGTCAAACGACTTTTGATCAGCTTTCGTTTACATGCGAACACAACCACATAGCTGAGTCTCGGATCCTCAGACTACGTGATTGTCATTAAAAACACGGCTCGAACAACCTATTTTAACATGTTTTTGTGTGACAGTTCTATATTAAATCCATTGGAGATGGATTGACCCTTTCCTTTTCCTAGCTACTCATATACTGAAATATCAAACAATAACGGTGTTAATTAAGAGATCTATGACATTACAGCAGCTATAAAATTAGTTTATACAGTCCCTTCACATAGAACAGTCCCTGGGGGACCAAGCCTCCGCTCCCGTAATATTCCTGAGATAACGCTCTTATCTCCTCCAATTTGTGTCCCGGGAGGGTTCCGTGGTGTATTTCTTCCCCCACTGAAGCCTCCTTCTCCACCAATATCTGTTGACAAGTGTCTTATCGTGCGTTGTTGCCACGATAAGAGGCTTCGTATTTTCCGTCTCTGGTACGACTGTTTTTCACAATATCTGTCGTTGTTCTCATCTTCGTCACTTTTTCAAAATGGCCGTTTTTCGTATTTCTGAGAAATATTCTTCTTCCAATCGAAATTTTAAAAATAAAAATTCTTGAACATTCCGACCCTCCTTCGCAAATTTTTTCATCAATAAGGCCTTTAGTCGTTCTTTTTTACGTCGCCGGAAGGTTGTGCTGTGCCAGTCTGGCAGAATGGCACACTGTGCCATCTGGCAGAATGGCACATCTTCCTATTAACTTCTGATTTTTCAATTGCCGCGAGAAACTTGAGCATGATAGAGTCGATTCGAATTTTTGAAAAATTGATTTTCCCCAAAATCAAGGTTAAACTTCCAAATCAAGGTCAAACTTCCAAATATGACCGAGTGGCAGACATATATGTTCTTAGTAGCTTTGTAACATTCGCCCGGAAGTACATATCGACGGAAAATAAAGCTAAGCTATAAAACGACTGATTAGCGTCTAAACACCACTCCACATGCTTTCCACCGTCTCTGCCAAAGTCAGTTTTTCTGGTGGTTTTCCTAAAATCTGGTCGACAAAACGTTACCGCTTTCCGGCTTCGACCAGAACGCTCAAATTAACTTGATTACATGCAAAAATAGTGAGCTCATGGCTGGGTCTCAGTATCCCCAGACCACGAGGTCACTATTAAAATCAGGGTTACTACGATTTATTATATTACTACTGTTTTTGTTCAGTAGATAAAAATCATCATCTCCATCGAAGATGGATCAACCCTTTCCCTCATTTCCTAGCTTCTCATTATCTGAAAATGAATCATGTTGATTAAATTCAATTCAGAACATGAAGAGGAAATTAAATTTTATAAATAACATTTTGAGTCTTGGGCCCGAGACCCCTCCGGATTCTGGAATCCGGGGAAAAAGCACTCGTATTTCTTTCCGGAAGGCTGGACACGTCGTCGCAACAACCTTCCTCGATCGTGTGAATTGCTCGGTAACGGTTGTAGCGGCACAATCGTTTTTACTCGGACTGGTTTCTGACAATTTCTGTGCCAATCGGTCATATTTGGAAGTTTGACCTTGAGAAGAGCAGAAAATACTTGATTTTGGAGAGAAATTTTATTTTTCAAAAATTCGAATGGAACATGTCATGCACGATTTTCTCGCGACAACTGAAAATCAGAAAAAGAAATCAGAACAATTTTAGAGCAATTGCGGGAAAGTTAGAAAGTAAAAACGAGTGGGAAATTGCTATTCGCAATTTCCGTCTATATACAATCGAGAGTAGAGCTGTCCTACTTGAAATAGAAGACAGAGTATCCCCGAGAGAGCGATTACTAAAGTTGGACCAGAGTGAACCTTCAGCGGAAAGGCGGACAACTAGAGTGTCCCAACGGTCCAAGAGAACTCAAATTCTAGAGCATGAACTTATCCTTGCTGTCCAAACTATAAAACATTAAACTTCTCTTAGTTATTTATTTCTTGAGTTAGTTACTGACTGGATTATTTTCCCAATTCTTGAGCGTGCTGCTATGTGAGTACAAATTTAATTTCTAGAGTGTGTTTTATGATTGTTATGTTGAGATAAGGCGAGTTTTAGGTTGATCCATCTGAAATGGATCAAAGTTACACTGTCTAATAAAAAGTAACCTAACGGATTGTTCCAACCCGGTTTTTAACGGCGTTCATGTATTTTGGGTATCTAGAGACCTAAGTATGGGGACGTTTCTAATTCTAGAGTGGGGGGATATTTTAGTAGTAGCCTTTAAGCTGTAACGGGTCGTAGTCTCATGTCATAAGCGAACCGAACTGGCTCCGACCGTTCTTGAGGTGGGAAAACACAAGAGATAGCGTCCCTGACCCTTGAGCCAGTGGTTATAGGGCCTATTTTTCTTAAGCCTCATGTGTGACTGCAGTAGACGAATGTTACATAGTGTTTCTATGGCGCTCCTGGGTGTTTACGACATCAAGACTACGGAGTCGAACCCACTTGAGACAGCTTCGGGCTGAATGCCCATTCTAGAGTACCGGCGGTACGGTTCGACAGGAACGTGCAAACCTTCCGGTTGTACCGTGATAGCTTTTTAAGAAAACTCGAGAAAATTTCCTGGTGCGCTCTCCGAACGAGGCTTAGCTAACCGAGTATAGGGGGGCAACTAGGGGGACAAAAACACGAGCAAAAAGACAAAAAGCAAAACAAAAACCAAAAAAGAATAGAAAAAGGAACAAAAACCATAAAACGAAAAAAGACAGTGACTTTGACACCAGATTAGTTGGATCAAACCTTTATATTAATTAAATAGTATACCCATACTGTTTTACAAGTTCGATCGTTTCGATCAACCTAGCAATTTAAACCAGTAAACTGAATAAAGTGCCCGAAGTGGGGCGTTGTCAAGGGTTTTCAGATAGCTTGGAACTTAGCTGGACCAATAGGAGACTTGACTGGAAGAGGTGACCAGCCGAGTGGGAAAGTGGTTCAGGGACACTGAGCTGAACCAATAGGAGACTTGACTGGAAGAGGTGACCAGCCGAGTGGGAGAGTGGTTCAGGGACACTTGGCTGAACCAATAGGAGACTGGACTAGAACAGGTGACCAGTCGAGTGGGAAAGCAGCCAAGAAGGATTTGGCAATTCTCGAGTTCTCAAGTTGGGCAGAACGGGTATCGTTAGAATCCACATTACATTATAGGAGATAAGTGTAAAATTGGATAAACGAAATCCCCCAGTTTTGAGGAACGTTTTTACTTGAGCAGGCCTGGAAACAGGTCTACGGTTTTCTCTTGAGAGGTTTAGCACCCGGCGCTTAAAGTAATTTTTAGGCTTAAGAAGGGGGGCTAGAAAAAGGGGGGAGGTTAGAAGGAGGGCTGGTTAAGTTAGAGGTTGGCGGTTGTAAATTGTAAAAAGGGGGAAATTAGAGTAACTAATTAGTCGACATCGTTGACTTAGTTACATTAGAAATTAACACGCGTTGGTAATATTAGGTGGAGATCCAAAATTCAACTCGAGTTAAGACTGGTACGCTGGTTGGTTTGGTAGGGGGGACCGGATATAGACAGCTTTTGTGATACCCCATAAGATCACTAGTGGGGGGAGGAAAACGCGTGGCAATTAGGTACCAGACATTTTTTTAGACGAAAGGTAGACATTGGTCACCTTTGAATTTCAGGTGGGCTCATTTTTCTGTTTTTATTATTTTTCTTACTTAGATTTTTGTTGCATTTTAGTGAGGATTTGTGTTTGGTTTTATACGAACAGGTGATCACAAGATACCTGCGCACCTACATTGAAATAGAAACAACCAAAAAGAAGAGGGGGGTCAGCATTTGGCTTTTAAGAGAGGGTTTTTGGGAAAATTTTACTAGAGCTTGAGTGGTGGTACAAGGTACGGTGGTTCAAGAAGACCCTACAACGAGGAAAACACTCCGTGACGAGTATTGGGACAAGACCGAAGAAATCTTAAAACAGAGCAGTCTTGGGACAGTGGTCTGGGGACAGTGGTCTTGGGACAGTGGTCTTGGGACAGTGGTCTTGGGACAGGGTCTTGGGACAGTGGTCTTGGGACAGTGGTCTTGGGACAGTGGTCTTGGGACAGGGTCTTGGGACAGGGTCTTGGGACAGTGGTCTTGGGACAGGGTCTTGGGACAGTGGTCTTGGGACAGTGGTCTTGGGACAGGGTCTTGGGACAGGGTCTTGGGACAGTGGTCTTGGGACAGTGGTCTTGGGACAGTGGTCTTGGGACAGTGGTCCTGGGACAGTCTTGGGACAGTGGTCTTGGGACACTAGTCTTGGGACACTAGTCTTGGGACACCAGCCTTGGGACACTGGTCTTGGGACACTGCCCTTGGGACACTAGTCTTGGGATACCAGCCTTGGGACACTGGTCTTGGGACACTGCCCTTGGGACACTAGTCTTGGGACAGTAGTCTTGGGACACTAGCCTTGGGACACTAGTCTTGGGACAGTAGTCTTGGGACACTAGCCTTGGGACACTAGTCTTGGGACAGTAGTCTTGGGACACTGGTCTTGGGACACTGCCCTTGGGACAGTAGTCTTGGGACACTAGCCTTGGGACAGTAGTCTTGGGACACTAGTCTTGGAACAGTGGTCTTGGTACAAGGGTCTTAGGACACTAGCGGAGAGTACTGTGATAGTGACGAATAGTCTTGGGACGGTATAGAAATTGAAGTCAAATTACAACAAGTGCGTTTTAAGACAGAATAAGACAAATCGAAATAGGTAGGGTTAAGACCAAATTAAGGAAAATTTTTCGGAGGTTTTAGAAAGAGAATTGGATAAGGTTTTTAACACGTTGTACAGAATTTGTTACCACAAAAAAATATTTTTTTTTTACCCTTAGAATAGAATCGTGTATATAATAAAATTGTAAATAAAAGCAGTTGTAAATAGAAATAATGAGGCGGAGTAGGGTACCGGTGCTCGAAAAAAGGTCAAGTGGATCAAACACGAAATATAATTCATCGCTGCGCGAAACGACATCAACGGGCCCAAAGATAACGAAGACGAACTTTTCAGTTAACATGGTCAACACAAGGAGTACAGCGGAGTACAGGGCGAAAGAGGACACGGAAGGGGAGCGAGTAGAACCCACCATCGAGATTGATCTAGAGACACCCGATCAAAGTGTGGATGAAACAAGGAAGATGGCGACAGAGTCAACTCCAATGCCCAATGCAGAGGAACCGAACCAGAAACCCATAGAGTTCTCACCGATAGATGACGCGGAAGATGCAATAGGCAACACCGAAGAAACGGTGAAAGAAGACTCTCAAGTAAAGAGGACATCTTTTACGGAAAAATTGGGAATAATGTTCGGAATAAAAACAAAAGAAAACGTGACTGAAGAACCAAAAGCAGAAAGAGCACGAACATTTGGGACAGTGAGCACGAAGACCTCAGAAGCCAATCCAAGAGAGGAACGAACTAAAGCAGAGGCTACGGCCGAAGAGAGACCGACAGCTGACCATGAAGAGACTACCATTGAGCTGGGTGACTTGTTGGCGAAATTAAATCAGATTGACAAAAGACTTAAGCACAGTGAAGAAGACAGAGAGGTGATAAAGAAGGAGATAAGATACAACAAGCACGAGTATCTAGACAGTTATTTTAACCTGGCTAAGGCAACAGAGGAGAGACTCAAGGAGATGTCAGACAAGGTAGAAGCCACCAATGAAGAACGAGAAAAGAACATCAAAACAGACATGCAACAGTTGAAGAACCGATATGATGATGTCAACAGCCAATTAGGGAGCCTGGAAAGGAGAATGGACACAATGAGCAAGAGTCAAGCCGAGAGTTCGTGTGCAATACAGGCGAAGTTGGATGCAATCTTGAGAGGTTCTACTCCACAAGAAAGACCGGCAGCGGATCGTACGCAAAGCACCAGAGTTGACTTTGCAGAACCACAAAGGAACAAACGGCAATCGACACCGTTGCCCTTAACCAGGGATGCGATAAGCATAGCACCAACAACTGCGAAAACAATAATGAAGAATGGAACGTCGAATACAACGGCTGCTCCGGGAGATTCAACAGCTAACAGCAACACAAGACCAGATGCTATGACATGGGCCAGCACTTGGGAGATGATGAACAGGACTCTAGAGGCCTTCGCCACGAGGAACACTGACTCGAGCGACAGGAGAGAGGGAAAATCAAGAAAGACATTCAAGAAGCCAAAAGAATTCAAGGACGACTCCGATGGATGCATTGACACTTGGGTGGAAGTGATGAGATTACATCTAGAGCAAGACAACTTGAGTGACGAAAGGCAAGCATGTACAGCCATACTGAGCAACTTGGAAGGAACGGCATTAAAATGCGTGGTCGCAAAGAAGGAGGAAGAACGCGACACCGCGGACAAGATCTTCGAGATATTGCTGAATCGATTCGGGTCAGGCATGAAGGGTCACCAAGCGATGATGCGATTTGAAAAGAGAAGGCAGAGGGACGACGAGTCAATAGATCGGTTCCTAGATGACCTCGAGAGCTTGAGAAGGAGGAGTGACCCAGAGGAGTCGACAAATAGACGGAACTTTAGCATTGCCTCGAAGTTCATCGATGGGGTGAAAAGTGATGACTTAAGGACAATGTTAGCAACATACTACACATTGTCGAAGGACAGCGCACCCACCCCAGAAGAAATGAGACAGAAATCAAGAGAATACATGCTGATGAAACCTAAGAAGTACTCATATTCCGAAAACAGGAACACGCAAGGGGGAAGCCAACCCCAGAGGTCATCATGGTACAAACCTAGAGATGATATGGACAAGCGTAGATCATGCGCGAACTGCGGGTCAGCGGATCATCATGTGGCTGACTGCACAACGTACAAACAAGGCATGAAGAGCCTAGGTTATGCACCGGATGAGGAGGATATGAGCCAGATGGAGGAACACGAGTACTATAATGGCTTGATCATCAAGATAGGCGCCAGATGCTTCTTCTGTAATCAGGAGGGGCACTTCAGAATGGATTGTCCCTTGTTCTGGGAAGCGGTCAAGGACCAGAATCACCCCAAACATAAGTTGGCATTAGCGGCGGTGCAGAATCAGCGGAACAGGCAAAACGAGTTTGAATCTAGGAACTTGGGGGCACCAAACACCGAATTGCCGACGAAGACAGTGAAAGCTGTTACACATGTTAGTGGTGCGTTAGAGTCCGCGGCCGGAAGCTCTCTAGAGATAAATTATGAGAAAGCGGCGACGGAAGCAATTGCCAAAGTGAAACAAGATCTGGCTGCGAAAGAAATAGAGCAACGACTAAAGTTGGAGATCGAAAGACAGAATTTTAACGAAGCATTAACCGGATCGAACTCAATACCAGAGGCTAGAACGGGCTCAATGAAGACCGGGAATTGTAACATCGTGAAAATGGTGACAGGTAAACCTTTTGGGATATCGAAAATCGGAGCAAGAATAATGTCGATAATCACAGTGGGCGGACACGAGGTAACCAGAAACTTGAGCGAGCCGAGCGACCAGACGATAATGCACATTGACGTGTATGCAGACTACTTGAGTGGAATAAGTCCACAAACGACTTCTAGAGCGCTCAGGGCACTACTCACGAGAGGGGGCAGCAAATCGGTACGTGTTGATAATAGGTACACTGAAGCTTATGGTCCACACGAGGTCATGCTGAATATAGATGGAATCAACATCTATACAAAGACGATGATAACATGCGACGAAGACCTAATTGGACAAATCTATGTAGGGAAAGAAGAATTGAAAGTAAGATCGATCGGACACTGTGCCATGCTTGAAGAAGATGCAATGCACATCGGGACGGAAGCAGACGTGACAGGGCACGTGCTAGACATAAATGGCAAAAAGACTCAGTTGCGTGGATTACTTGACACGGGAGCAGTCTTGAGCGTCATACCAATCGAAACATGGGAAAAGATGGGCTTTGACAAAGGTGACTTGATAGACTCGAGAATACGGCTGTCAGCTGCAAACAAAGGGGCCCTACGGGTGCTGGGCAGGACGCCGATAATAGCCCTCAATTTGGGGGAACGTAACCTGTGGATGAGCTTCATCGTGGTAGAAAACCTAGATGAATCTGACCAATTCATTTTGGGCAGAGACTTCATCAGGAATTTCGACGTAACGATTGATCTAAATAATGCAATGTTCAGGATACGGAATCCGGATAGGAGGTACGCAATCAAACCGGTAAATTTAATAATGGCGAATGAAAACAAAGCACCGGTATTCTTGAGTAGGAGAGTAAGGTTAAAAGCTAATGAAGCGGCAATCGTAAGCTTGAGGATGAAAAATTATAATGAACTAAGTGACAACAAGCAAGTGTGTATAGTTCCAAATCCTAATAGTCAAAGCGCTGCTGTTTTAGGAAGATCATTTTCGATAACGAAGAGCGGCCTCTGCGTCAGTGTCTTGTTAAATACCCTTGATATACCGATCACGATACAGAGAGGCAGGAAGCTGGGATATGCTTTACCGGTTAAAACTCGATATGAAACAATTGAAAACTCAAAACAAAATGAAGTTGTTGATTGTCCCAACCACAGGGACAAAATTTGTATCTTGAGACGATTGCAGAGAATAAAAGATTCTTCAGGTCTTATCAAATCACTTAAGTCAGAAACGGACGATGGGCTTTCGAGCTGTTCGAACTTTCCAGAGAGACCCACACTAGATGAAATGCAAATTGATAAACCGGTTCTGCCGGAGATTGAACATTTAAGGGGCAAACTGAAAGATGAACAGCTCGAAGCTATCAAGGACGTACTAGAGCGAAACGAGGAGGTCTTTTCAAGGCATAAGGCGGATATCGGGTGTTGTAATTTTGTTGAACATGAAATTGAACTTGAGGAAAACGCGGTACCACACAGGGAGGGGGCGAGGCGCATGACACCACACAAATCGGACGCGTGTAGAAAAGAAATCGAAACGTTACTAGAGTATGACATGATAGAACCATCCAAGTCACCGTGGGCGTGTGGAGTAGTGATGGCCAAAAAGAAAGGCGACCAGTTAAGGTTTTGTTGTGACTTTCGATACCTGAACTCCGTCACGGTGAAGGATGCCTATCCCATACCTAGAATTGATGAGAGCCTCTCGAAGTTAGGTGATGCAAAATTTTTTACGACTCTTGATTTAGGCTCGGCTTTTTGGCAGGTACCATTAAGGAAGCAAGACAGGGACAAGACAGGGTTCGCCTGCGAGTTGGGTCTGTTTCAATGGAAACGGATGCCGTTTGGACTCTGCAATGCAACAGCCACGTTTCAGCGGCTGATGGCACACGCGTTGATAGGCGTGACGAAGAAGTACGGCAACCTGGTAATGTGCTACGTGGACGACGTGGTAATAGCGACGCCGACACTAGAAGACCACATCGAGAGGCTTGACGAGGTGTTCGCGTGCATGAAGAGATCGGGGCTGAAGTGTAAACCATCAAAGTGCGAGATACTCAAGGACTCGATTAAATACTTGGGAAGGATGGTAGATAAGCACGGCATTAGACCTGATCCAGACGCCGTGGAAGCAGTCCTAACCTGGAAATCACCGAAGACGGAGCACCAGCTGATGAGCTTCCTGGGTTTCGCCAACTATTATAGAGAATTCATCAAGGGCTATGCGGACAAGGTATACCCGATGCAACAACTAATGAGACATAAGGGCAAGAAGTTCACGTGGAACAACGCGGCAGAAGACTCATTCCAGAGAATAAAGAAAGAGCTATGTGAGGCACCAGTACTGGGTATGCCGACAGAGAAGGGGATGTACGTGCTAGACACGGACGCGTCAGTAGTCGCCATTTCTGGGATTCTCCATCAAGAACAAGAATGGAATGGGAAGACAGTCTTGAGACCAATAGCATACGGGAGCAAGGTCCTAAGTGACACAGAAATGAAGTACGGAGCACCGAAAGCAGAGATGTTCGCGGTGGTCACCTTTGTCGAAAAATACAGAGCATACCTAGGCAGTGAGCCCTTCAAGCTGCGAGTCGACAACCGAGCACTAAGCTGGCTGAAAACGTACTCAATGGACCAGAGCTATATTGGGAGGTGGATAGTTCGCTTGGATGGATACAACATGATAATTGAGCACAGAACACGAGATAAACATCAAAATGCTGACAGCTTGAGTAAGAAGACGGAGTTCTACGAGAGGCAAGAACAAAGAGAGGCGGACAGACCTGAGATCAAGGACGGCTTCTCCTTTATGGACAAAGAAACGTACGACAGTCTTCCACTCACGAGATGGCTGGACAAATCAGGCAAACCGATAGAAGATCATCCCGAATTGCCGAAGGAGCCTCTTGAAAAGACCATCTTGAAGAAAAATAGAGGGATTCCGATAGGAATAATGCTCAAGTCCAAGATCGTGAGGGAGACACTCAAGGCAAAAGGTTATGATCTCACCCAGGTAGAGGAGGGAACGGTCCGAATAGATGAAGACTTAATGAGGTTGCTTGAGAAACTATCAGATGACAAGCCCGTGATCCAAGGGAAAGGTCAGGAGGCACCGGAACTAACCATACTTCGGAGAGAAGAAACAGTGAACAATACTGACGTCTCAAAAGGAAGCATCACTGATAGCAAGGAAGTTGTGCGATCACTAGTTGAAAAAATCCCCGACAAAATTCTGGAGCAGACAAAAGTCAGGGATAAGAAAGTAACATTCAGAGAAGAAGTTGAACACCGGGGACCAGATCAAGAGTCCGGGGAGTGGTCCAGATTCATGGAAGAAGACGAAACCGGAGAAGGGAAATTGTCCGGGGAGCGTGAAGAATGGGATGAAGACTCGGATGAGAGCAGCGAAGACCAAGACAGTCTATGCATGATACTGGCGGAAGAGAAGATAAGACAGCACGACAGGGAATTACAGACGGATCCATCTTCAGGGACGTACAATCTGGAAACACAAGAGGTACGAGGTGGTGAAGAGCTCGAGAAAATAGCAGTTTCAAGAAAACCACTAAGGGAACTATCGTGCAACTCAAACGTCAGAACGAATCTGGTACCAGAAGACGACATGAAAATCGTGAAAAGGATGATATGTGTGAAGCTGGGTGATGACACCCACAACCCTGGTGAAATGAATGGACAGATCATGGCGCTAAAGGAGCACGTTAAGGCGAGATACAGGCTGTCTGACCTAATAAGGGCCCAGAAGAATGACAAAATGACAAGTAACCTCTCCAAATGGATCCATTCGGGAGTCAAGGAGAAGGGGGAACTTGAGGAAGACAGCTACAAGATCTTGAGCCAGTTCTACAAGGAAAAGAGAGATTTACTTTATCACACAGCTGAAGGGGTGGTAGCGTGCAAGAGAAGAGATGAGGAAAAAATATTACACAAACACAACCTCATCATACTACCACAATTGTACCAAACGGAGGTGCTTTTCAGATCACACGACCAGATGGGCCACCAGGGGATAGATAAAGTACAACAAAGGATACTTCACAGGTTTGATTGGCCGGGAATGAGAAAAGCTTGCGAGAGATGGGTGAATGCCTGCCTAGCATGCCTTCAAGTAAAAGACCCAAGGAAGATGAAGTTTCCCCTCAAGTCTGTCGAGAGCTCGGAATTCAATGAAGTGGTGCAGATAGACCATCAGAAAATCTGCATGACGGAGTCGGGTTATAACCAAATACTAGTTATAATAGATCACTTCACCAAGTTGGCGGAAGCGGTTCCGTGCCAGACAGCCTCGGCAGAGGAGACATGTGATCACCTGATAACGCATTGGATATCGCGGTATGGTTGTCCAATGACTTTCCAGTCAGACAACGGCAAGGCTTTTGTGGGGGACTTGACAAAAGAATTGATGAAGAGATCACACATTGCTCAAGCGCACTCGACGACCTATCATCCACAGACCAATGGGTTGGTAGAGAGACAGAACAGGACACTGGTCAACATGCTCAGGGTGTACTGCTCGAGATACATGACGGACTGGGACAAATACCTGCCACAGGTAGTAGGAGCCTATAATAGTACTCAGCACTCAACGACGGGTATCAGTCCTTTCATGATGTTGACAGGCAGGGAAAGGGCAATGCCTATAACATTCTTTTACCCGGAGTACGAGGGGAAGAGGACGTCACCTCAAGCATACGTGAAGGAAGCGATCAAAAGACAACAAGAGCTAAACGAGCTATGTCGGAGAAACACGGCGCAAGCGCAAATGAGGCAACGCAAGAAATATGACGAAAAGATACTAAGAGCAAAGCCATACGAAGTGGGCCAATACGTGTGGGTCTTCCAAAATGTCATACCGCCCAAGGGAACAAAGAAACTACTCAAGAAATGGAGAGGACCGTTCATGATTACGGAAGTACATCAACAAGGACGGTTCTATCGCTTGAGTACAGGGCGAGCAGCACATTACGAAAATCTGAAGCCTCATGTCCCGTCCCCGGAGGACTGGTGCCTACCAAGAGACATGGAAGGTCTTGAGTACCTGGTGGTGGAACCAGCGTGCGAAGTGAATGAGAAAGGTACTAGAGAGAAAAATGATGGTAATGAGAACTTGAGTTTGGACGATAACGAAAAGATAGAAGTGGAGTCGGATGCAGGTTCATTTGTAGAAGAAGACTGGAACGACCCAGAGCAAAACGAGGTACCGAAGTGGATGGAGCCGGATCGACCAACACCACCGGAAACCAGGACTGGCAATCGTAAACGCACAGGCATGAGGTACAATAGGTACGGGGATGACTTCCTGATCGATAAGATACAGCCAGACAAGTTGGGCGATGAACTACTAAGCGCAGGCGAACTGGAAGCCGGAGAGGAATGGCAGGTCATTGACGATGGCGGACATTATCCGCAGGATGATTACTCGACGCCAGAATTGGAGACGGATCTCGAGCAGAGTGAAATAGACAGGAGGGAGAACACGAACTTGAGGATTCTAGAGTGGATGCGAGATGTCAAGGACGAGAGCCACGAAGGACAAAGCATTCAGCAAGTCGATATATCAGCAGCAAATTACATGAAGACAGAGGACCCTCTTTTCGGATGGACAGCAACAGACAGGCCACTGGACATCCCTAAGGACAATTCAGACCCGACTACATCGACGGGGACGTCGATAAATATTTTTGTCCGGGGAGTGGGGGTAGGACTTACCCACACCGAAAATTTGATGATAAAGAAGCTCAAGGAAGTGAGGGAAACAAGCGGATTGGAACTGGAGGAAGAAGAACCAGAGCCTACCATAGGAAGGAATTTCAAAACGAAATTCGAAATACCAAATGAATACTCAGAGAACATCATGATAACAGATAGCGACTTCATCCTGTCAAACAGGACCAGCGCGATCTGCATCACGGCGGATATGAGTTTCAAATCAAGATTGGAGGCTGACTTCAAAAGAGAGTACCAGAACGTAGAGTTTCTGTTCAGACAGAGGCCAGGACTGGGAGGCATAGCAGCGCTTCCACCGTCAGTGGCACAAGTCCCGGGCAAATACCTCTGCTTCCTAGTAACGAGAGTCAACGACAGAAACACAATTGATCCCGAACACGTGATATTGGCACTGACAAGACTACGTGACTTCATGATTGAAAGAGGAATAGTGGAGGTCTCGATGCCGGTGTACGACCCAAACAGGGGCAAACTGAGCTCGAGGGAATTGTACGCTATCCTACATGTGGTCTTTGCAGAAACAGAGATAATGGTGCATCTTCACAAGAAGTACTACTTGAGCATCGCCTGAGTCGGGTACATGGAGGTATCAGGTCGGGTGTGAGGGAGGAGTCTTGAGTCAGGTACTGGGGTGCGGCGCAGGTAAAGGGATCTTAAGATGTGATTGGCATGACAATTGAATTTTAAAAGAAAGAATTGATGGTGCTAAAACATAAAATGAATCTGCATGTTCTTAAGGGAGATCCAATCAAATTGTTTTAAGTGATATGTGAATGATAAGATTTTAATCATATGGGTAGAAGGGGGGTCTCTAGGTTAGGAACGTGACATACTAAGTTTTAATGAGCTTTATGTTTTCAGATCAAGTTTGAAAACAAAGTTGAATATCCAACTACACTCAAGCGAGAAACAGAAAAAGAGAATCTTGATTGAACACGCGACAATCCGGATCTACAGCAAGTGCTTGCAAGAGAAGATTTCTAGAGATTTCTTGAATTGGGTAATACTTGAGTTGGTAAGGTAATTCTTGAGTTGGTAAGGTAATTCTTGAGCTGGTTGACATCTATCTACACACATCCCGAAGTTATAAAGAATGGCAGACCGATTCTGGAACTCTATGCCCACGGCTCTGCAGAGGCCCACTCTTGACGAGCTGTACAGACGCTTGAGGGACCTGGACCACACCCAGATCGACGAGAGAATGGCGGTGATGCTGAATGCGATCCTCCAGTTGGAGGACCAGGGCGAGTGCAGGGAGTCTGCGACGGAGGCTGTCTTGATAGTCGGCTACACCACTGAGGGCATATCAAATCGAGCACAGACCAGATGGTTGTCTTGGAATGCGGATGGAGGAGTAAGGGGCTTTGACTTGGCAAGAAATCCTGGCCTGAGTAACAACACCGAACACGGCGCAGGAGAGTTCCCGCTACCGACGAGGCCAACAGCGAGATCCACGGGCCAGAGCTCGAGTAAGGTGCCGTCGATGTCGCGAGCGCAACAGACGACCGAGGCATATCCGGAGCTGGGAGTCCTAAAGAAAGAGCTTGAGAAGGCGCTGAAGGAAAGGAATAAAGCGAATCTCGATCGGGATCAGGCGAAGTTAGATAGGGAGAGGCTTCAGCTGGAGAGAGACCAGGCAGTCGACGAGCGGGATCAGACGTTGAAATTACTTGAGATGCTAAGGGCGGAACATCAGCAGGAGCTAAAGGTGCGGGAGAACGCCGCGAATCGCGATCAACTAAAGTCGGAGTTGGAAAGGATAGAACAACGACAACGCGAGCTGGACGCACAAAAGGGAGCCAGGTCAAACGAACGAGTGGTGACAAGCTCAAGGCCAGAGTCGCGCATGGAGGTGGATGAAGCTCCCAGGGCTAGAGGACGGTTCAACCTTGACCGCGAGGCCAGGGAACACATGAGTGAAGGGTTGGAGGTCTGGATACCGAATGACGCGACGCCCTCCTTGCGCAATCTAGAGACCCAACCTGTACGTCCTCTGATGGATGTGGTGTTACCAGGATACACACCAACCTCGACCTCGAGCGGTAGTCAGGTGAGTGGCGCCTCATCGCGCCTGAAGGAGCTGGGCGAGAAATTGCAGCAGCAGAGTCGTGAAAGAGCGACAAGGCCAGAGCTTCCACCGACTTGGAGGGAACAGCCGGTCAGAAACGTCGTGATCGCGAGCTACAAGAAGGACACAGAGGGAAACTACCACAAGCATAGTCGGCTGGACTGGAATGCGGAACAGCAAGCCAGGAGGGACTGCTTCCACGACGCAGCCTGGGTGCAGTATCTAGCGCCACCTCGTGTGCCAGAGGGTGCGGTTCACCTGATTATAGGGGACAGCCTGGTGCGGGTGTTGACCCAGATCCGGTCACATTGGCAGACGGGAGTCTTGAGTTTCGCTGGAGCTGCTACGCCACAGATGTTGGCAACTCTGGACATGCTAGGAATGACCAAAGTTTACACAGTCACCTTGATGGTTGGGACCAACGACGTGTCGAGAGGAGAAGCAAGGAAAGTGACGAGGCTAAGCGACAAGATAAATTGCCTTCTTGAGGAGCTGAGGATCCAAATGGATCCTATCCTGTTGACGATATGCACGGTCCCCTATAACATGATGTTTGATCAACACTCCCTAGAGATGAACCAGAGGGTGCGGAGCCTGAACAAGGCGATCAGAGAAATACACCGAAACAGTGTGCTTCCTCTCAGGCTGTTAGACGTTGCAGAACGCATGGAGAACAAGGGATTCCCTGAAGACACCTCGAAAGATGGAATCCATTTCGATAGGCCAAGGGGAGCTGAGTGGCTGAACGACGTCTTCCAGGTTCACATAAACACGCTAGAAGCGGACCTGCTGGAGACAGCCCAATTCACTTTAGGGCCACCTCCCAACCCACCATTCCTTGCCTCGAGGGCCTTGGCTGGTCGATTGGGAGCGAGAGTTGATACTAGAGATAGCTCGAGGAGCAATCAGACCCGATTGCAGAGTGCCACACCAATGGAGTCGGAGGAGGTAGAGTCATCAACACCTCCGACCTCGGCGATGTCCTCCGTGGTGGTGGCAGATGGCAGGAGAGAAAAGAAGTCTAGGGAGACTACCCGCTTGAGATATCCTGAGAAGGTGAAGGAACTGGATCTAGAGACTCTGGAATGCAGACGAGAGTTGGCGGAAACCCTGGGGATTGAACGAGTGTCGCATGAGGACTTGAATAGACATCATTGCGTAGACTGGTTGAAAGCACACGAGGCGCATTTCTCGAGAACGAAGTTAATGGAGACTACAGACCTGACTGGAATTCCCACAAAAACGATCATGGGACCCATTAACTACAGGCCTCTTAAGCAGCTAGGGAGTCCTGGACTTATAGCAGAACCTCCCAAGCACCGAACTGGCATCGCCAGGATCAAGTTGGCAACCCCGGCGCAATTGAAGGTAGTAGACAAGCTGCTCAACCCGGGGGGGATGGAGTTGCCTGACGCTGCTTACGAAGGTCCAAGGCTGGCAGAGGATCCCAGGTACGGGAAGCCCTGTGGTGGCACCCAATTGGCCAAGACTCTGGCAGTTTATGATAGAGCAGATCCAGCTGCTGCAAGAGTGATCATTGTGGCGGGATCAGACTTCGAAGGAACGTCTCCCAAGTTGTTCTGGCCGGAGACTCTGGTATACTCTTTGCCAGGAGCCGAATTGAACCAGATGTTGACCCTAGTGGTGGCAATAAAGTCGGAGATGCCCTGTGAACCTGAGCTGTTATTGTTTGCAGGAATGAATGACCACCTGCACGCGATGGGACTTCTTGAGCAACTGAAGGGCAAAGAGATTCCGACATCAAAGAAGATATGGGAGGCTATTCAGGCTTTATTTGCGGCGATGAATGAGGTACAAGAGAACGTAGCCTCGAGATTTGGGTCCAAGACAAAGGTGGTGTTTACCACATCCCCAGGATACGCCAGCATGCCACCCGCCCTACAATTCGTGTATGCGGTCTTAATCTTGATAGCGGAAGGGAGTGAATGGCGGATTCTGATGGCAGCCCCCAATCGAGAGCTGGAGCCAGTAAACTTGAGACTTTACAGATCAGAATTACCAGCGGCATGGGCTGACATATCTCATGCGCTGAGGGGCTTTTACGGACTAGCCGATGTCTTGATTGTATTGGATGAGGTACTCTTGCTAGAGATATCGAACTTTGCTAGACAACTCAAGTTCAGCCCAGTCATCGGGGACGATCACCCGGCGATAAACCAGTTGACGGCCAGCCTGTGGTTCCGGAGTATGGATGTGAAAGTCGCAAATTCCACCAGCAGGACTAGAGGACCCAGCAACGAGAGAAGAAATGTGGTCGAGACGGAGAAACAGTTAGAATCGATGAAATATCGCTTGACCCAAGAGAATGGCTGGTGGCCATTCCTGACACCAAGGCTGGAGAACGCCACGAATAAAACGAGGGAGGAAGCACCACTCCTCGTGAAACAAATCTGGAGTTTTCTAGAGAAGCAACTGGAGCTAGCTGAAAGGAGAGACATGACGGTGGTTAGATTTGTCTCGGCCGCCAATGAAGTGACGATTGGAGGATTTTGGAGAGAGCACGCCAACGGCGAATTGAAAACTAGGAGAGATTACGAGATTCTCAAGTTCTTGAGTCCTTGCTGGGAGAGAGAATTCTTGGCAGGAGTGTTCGGCACCACGGCGACTATCTTCGGAGCCTTCGTGCAGGAGATACTGGGCATGCCCATCAGCCTGCTCTTGGCCCTGTATTTGGTCTACCCCAGATACTTGTTCAATATGGGTCCAGCATATATGTTTAGTCGGGGAGTGGAGACACTTCGAGTTGATGGGTATCTGGCACTAGTGCTCTTGACCCATGGGGAATTGGTGTCGTTTCATCGGTTAATGGAATATGGAGAACCTCTGTCTATGGGGAAAGTCCACACGAGCATTGAAACCAGCTCCTACAAGTGCGCCGCAGGGTTGAAGACACTGCTGGTGCAATACCTCATGATGCAGAATCGATACATGACGGGTGAAGATGAAAACCCAACCTCGAGAGAAGAATGGGAGAAGGCGAACAGAGGGATGCCTCTGTTAACGGACCTGTGTCTGGCAATGAGGTCGGACCCAATGGGGATAATCCGAGGTCTGGAGGAGGTGGTGACCTGCATCTATGGTCCAGCAGTAACGTACGCGTTTCCAGATCCCCTGGTGATAACGTATCGTCACTCGGTGACGCACTTGAGTCTCATCAGCGTACTGGATGGTGCAGCACTGAATTGGTGTCAGCAGGAAGTGCTCAGGGCGCGTATGAGCAACACGGTACTCTTCGGAAAAGTGAAAGATGCTGAGATGATGGTGTGCAATTTCAGGGGACAAATGCAATGCAGAATGGGAGGCAAGCGAGAGGGCCCTATTGAAATGTATCCCAAATTCTGGAACTTGAACCCATTGACGGCGGACGGACGAGAAATCTTGAGAATTCCTGCCTGGAAGGAGTGCTTCGCACTGGTGAAGAGGGAGCTAGAGACCATAATGGAGAAAGAAATCCTCCCGGCAACCATGCCTGAGTTCCCAATAGTCAGGAGGATGACCTTAGGTATGAATAGTCCCTTGGTAGTTCCCTCCATAATGGCGAGGATGAGGGCGGAGGAAATGCAGAAGGATTTCACTGATGGCTGGGACCCCCTGTTCATTGGCTACACGGCGGCGGTCTATTTCCATACCAGCGAGATGAAGGTAAATTCGTGGACGACGCAAGCGAAAAAGAGTAGAGGTTCGCAGCCCCCAGGGTATGAGGTGAGGAAAGTCTTGAGAACTCTTGAGAAGGAGGGACTTGATAACATGTTGCCCATATGGGATGATGGCAGGATGATCGTGATGGAGGGGCACGTCGCACTGGTGGACGACATGAAATTTGCCACGAGAAAATATAAGGCGCCCTATGGCTTGGAACAGGTGGAAATAAGACAGGAAGGAACAGAGCTAGATGCAGCAGGTCAACTGCACGTAGCACTGACGGAATACAAGAAGCTGGATCCTGCGACACCATCACCACTATCCGTGGACACGCCTGGAGACAAGAGGAGCGGACCCGTTGAGGATCGATTCAAAAGAATTCTTGAGAGAAGAAGAAATGAATCGGAGGAAGAAAGTATGGATGAAACTCTCAGTGAAGCTGGAGAGGACATGGAGGTGGGGAATACACCTGAACCAGGGCCATCAGGGGAGGAACTCACCACTCAAGAGCTGTTGAAAGACTTGAGCGAAGAGAATTGGGCAGATACTGCCACACCACCTCTGAACCCGTCCCCGCGGAAGAACCTAGAATTGCCATTGGCAGGTGAGACCTTCAATATGGGGATGTTACTCTTGAGCTCGGAGGAAAGGGGGAAGAACACGTTCGAAGGGAACAGGGACATATTCTTGGGATCTCTCGAGGATGACGCTTGGCAGGAGTTCCTGGAGGAATTCAATCGAGAAGTGGGCAGCGAGACGACGCTGGACAAGTTCAAGAAGGAACTGTGGGACGCAGTAGTAAGATTCGGGGAACCGCTCCTGATAGGAACGGGCCTGGATGAGAAAGCAAGAAAAGAGCTGCTGAACAAGCTAGTGGAGCTGAGGAACGCACGATCGAAGACTAGAAAAGAGAAATGTGAGGACAGCTCTACTCTGAAACGAAAAACTGTGGATAAAATGGTTGATGATATAAAAAGGGATAAGGTTGGGACTAGTAATATGATTAAAAGTACTAATATCCTTAAGGCTCGAGCAGGGGGGAGGCAAGAGTTGGAAGGAGTGGATGGAGAGGTAGAATCAATGATGATAGCCACCACACCCTCGAGCAGAGACGTGAAGACTCGCAAGAGGAAGAGAGAAGTGGAAGGATGGGGTAGTCCTTCAGTGGATGCTGTTTCGGAGGGAAACTTGAGGGAGACGGCGCCCATCGTTTTGGCCCGATGCAAGACGGCGGCATACAAGAACAGCTCGGAACTCAGGAAACCACTTGAAGTAGAAAAGGAAATAGAGGTTTCCACCAGTTCTACGTCAGAAGAAGACTTCAAGCCTCAGAAGGTAAACGTGAAGAGAGGTTCAACGAACGGACAGGTAGGGGAAGTGGAGATCGGCAAAGAATGGATCTCGAAGGCACATCAGGACATGAGCAAACAAGTGACGAGTGATCCATTGGAGAGGAACAAGACGAGGAACACTTCCCGGACGTGGTGGGTGGCCCTCGAAACATTGAAGGAAATGGAGGACTGCTTGAAGAAGTTGGATAGTGGAATAGCTCGCAGGCGACGCAATTGGGCCACCCAGCAGAAAGCCGAGGTTAATAAGATAGAGATGGCAAGTCATCTGAAGAGGTCCTGGCAGAGTTTGTTGAAGGATCATTTTGAAGAGGCGATGAGAACATCCTCATCAGCACCGCCACTAATGGCGAATCCCTTCGTTAGAACTGCGGGACAATTAATGTTCACCTGGAGTCTGGTGGGAATAGAGTTGGAGACATTGACCTCGTATGACAGGCTGAAGTTGGGAAGCAAGAAGCTAGAGGTGTATCAGGCACTGATGCAACACGTGGCCAGGGACAATTCAGGCTTGAGCCTGGCTAGAAGAAAAGATGCCACATGTTTCTTGAGATGGACAATGTCTATGATGTCTGATAGCACCATCCTGGCATGCCACCAGAGAGCAAGTGGAAGTAAAACCATGGAGAGAAGAGTCTCAACGATCATCTTGAACGTATATCAGAGTACAGGAATAGAGAAAGAAGATAGCTCCAGAGTATCCTTGGAGAACCATCGAAAGCTGGACGAGGTACGGAGGTTCTCTAATAAGAAGTTCGAGGAAGAACATGATGTTCACCGTAACCTGGCCTCGTCAGAACAATACTCGAGACTCAGTGAGAAGGGGGGAATACCAATATGTGTCTGGAGTGATGGGAATAGCCTACAATCCCTTCTTAGACTCGGAAGCTGGAGGAGCCCACAGAAACCATGAAGTAGCGGAGCTACTGAAGTTTTGGACAGAAAGGATAATGGAGATAGACGCAGTGGAGAAAGAGGGGCCGAGCCTGGGCCTGATTCTTGAGAAAACACCAGAGGTGATAAGCATACCGCGCTCAAACAAGAGAGTTGAAGTGAACATGGGCGGTGGAAATGGCTTGTTAACCACGAACTTGGGAGTGATATGGAAGCTACTAAGACCCTCCTGGTGTCCACATCCCCATGCGAGTCTAATCGAGGAAACCACCGAGCGAGTGAGGTTAGCCCCAACGGAAGATGAAGATCTGGCGAAGTTGAGTGTGCTACATAAGCTAATCACACCCCAGATGCAAGAACCAAGCGAAAGGACGAGCGACCCCGGGTCAACAAAGAAATTGGAGCCGGGTAGCTGTCTGGATTCGACGTGTGGGAACGGAGAGCACATCTGCGATGGACGGTCATGCGTCAGAATACTGTCGTTTCAAAAAGAAGATCTGGTCACTTGGTTCGAAGACATCACAGAAAGGGAGAAAAGTGAAGTGCAAATAATAGCGGAATGTTACGCGAGAACCACGGTGAATATAGCGACAGCTCTCGGATTCTTCTCGAGAATGTGTGATCTGCAGGCACTGGAGAGACTGGAGTCTGAGCATCATTTAGTGACGGCGTTGAGCGTAGAATCATGGCCCGGGGTGTTGCAGGTGACTCAAAAACACATCCGGAGCTGGAAGGTTGGTCTTGAGGCGGAAATGGGATTTCCCTTGAGCGAAGCTTATGGCTTGCCATTGAACGCGAAGTCGCTGATAGGGTCAATGATGGCCAACTTGTGCGGAAGTCACTACCCGCTACACATGGCGATGGTGGAAGTGTCCAGCCAGAGAATACTGGTGGACAAGGCCTTCTCAGTGCCCAAGTGCGTGAGGTTGGCTCGGATATCGCATCACTCGCACAAGTTGTTGAGAAAAATCAAAGGGACAGTACCAAAAGAATTGAGAGATGACTTGAGCGAAATCTGGGGAGAAGATCTTCTGAAGTTGGAAAGGGAAAACACAAGCGATCACGAGAGACAAAACGTGATCGGGAAACCTGTGGGAAGTACTCCAAACCTGGAAGACAATGACACGATGCACGAGAAAATGATGGAGCTTGAGCCTCTCTTGGAAGCCTCAGGGGAGCGTAATCTCAGGAGCATTGAGATCTCTCATGGGGAATGCCCATGCCACTGTTTGGCACAAACGGTGTGGTATCCAGATCACAAGAACCTTTGCCTGGTGTGGGATGTGGAAGAGATTCGGTCGATCGGACTGCCGGATCACCGGCAGAAGGTGACGCTCTTAGTAGTGAGCACGATGTTAGCTCTGAGATGGATAGAAGAGAATATAACGAAGTATCGGGAGGCGACGACACCAACGGCTGAGTCAATATACGCGATAGACTACAGCAGGAGACTTGAGTTGTTTGAGACTGCGTGCAAAGTATTCGCCATACCAACGGAAGTCAGGCACGTATGGAGTCGCTTGAGGTACTTTCCATGGTTTCGGGCGACACTGACGTCTTGGTTGTACAGGGCAACGAAAGATCACATGAGAAAACATCAAAAGGAGTATCGACAGTTCCAGGCCGAGATTGGGCCGGAAGCTTTCAAGGGACCCCTGCTAACCCATCGTAATGCGATCACGACGGGATGGAAGAGAGTGGGTAAGATGTCTAGAGACAATACCAAAGCGAGGGAGTCGATACTAGAGGAAGACCTGGCGAAGAACGTGAGCTTGAGCCTGCACAACTCCTTCTGCTTGAACCGAGAAGCTAGGGTGAAGGCACGACCCAACCAGGCAAAGAGATTGCAGGAGCAGAGAGAATGGATGCGATCTTATGAACAACTGAAGGCTTGGGAGGAGATTGTGATTAGTTCCGATGATGAAGAGGAACTGTTGAGACAGTTTGCCGCATCTAGCACTTCAGGATGCAGTACATCCAAGGCGAAGAGCACGAGGTGAATGGGCAAATCGGATGGATCTTGAGTCTTGAGAGGGAAGGGGGGCTTGAGTGTGAATCCGAGTGAAACTTGGATTCACGAAAAAGAAATTTTAACAAAGTAAATATTGTTACTAATATACTATATCTATTATATAAATCGAAATGCTGCATGACAATTTCCTGATTGAATAGGACAAAAGAATTTTTAAAATGATTGGCTTGAAAAGCGAAAAATTCAAAGGTGCAGGTAAATGCAGATTTTGATTGCTGTTTAGCAATAGTGTGAAAATTTTAAATGGTCGTGAATTTTGGGGTGTAGATAATCTTAAATCTGCTGCAAACTTCTGTAAATGACCACTGGCACTGTATCTTGAGCAACACTCGGTTTTTCTGGGACTCACTGGCAGAAGACAGCGCGCGATGAGGACATCGATCTCGAGTCCGGGGAGTATGTGCCAGTCGGTCATATTTGGAAGTTTGACCTTGAGAAGAGCAGAAAATACTTGATTTTGGAGAGAAATTTTATTTTTCAAAAATTCGAATGGAACATGTCATGCACGATTTTCTCGCGACAACTGAAAATCAGAAAAAGAAATCAGAACAATTTTAGAGCAATTGCGGGAAAGTTAGAAAGTAAAAACGAGTGGGAAATTGCTATTCGCAATTTCCGTCTATATACAATCGAGAGTAGAGCTGTCCTACTTGAAATAGAAGACAGAGTATCCCCGAGAGAGCGATTACTAAAGTTGGACCAGAGTGAACCTTCAGCGGAAAGGCGGACAACTAGAGTGTCCCAACGGTCCAAGAGAACTCAAATTCTAGAGCATGAACTTATCCTTGCTGTCCAAACTATAAAACATTAAACTTCTCTTAGTTATTTATTTCTTGAGTTAGTTACTGACTGGATTATTTTCCCAATTCTTGAGCGTGCTGCTATGTGAGTACAAATTTAATTTCTAGAATGTGTTTTATGATTGTTATGTTGAGATAAGGCGAGTTTTAGGTTGATCCATCTGAAATGGATCAAAGTTACACTGTCTAATAAAAAGTAACCTAACGGATTGTTCCAACCCGGTTTTTAACGGCGTTCATGTATTTTGGGTATCTAGAGACCTAAGTATGGGGACGTTTCTAATTCTAGAGTGGGGGGATATTTTAGTAGTAGCCTTTAAGCTGTAACGGGTCGTAGTCTCATGTCATAAGCGAACCGAACTGGCTCCGACCGTTCTTGAGGTGGGAAAACACAAGAGATAGCGTCCCTGACCCTTGAGCCAGTGGTTATAGGGCCTATTTTTCTTAAGCCTCATGTGTGACTGCAGTAGACGAATGTTACATTCGTGTTATAACTTCAATCGGTCGTTACTTTCTCGTAATTGTTTTCACTGCAACTCTTGTTGTTCTGTTTCGCCGTTGTCAGTGTGTGCGAAATATAAAAAAATTACGTGTCGTTCACGTCCAAATCGAAATATTAAAACTTAACATGTCAGTCAAAACTGACACCTCCCGGTTTGTCTTATCGTTCCAATAACGTCGCTAATCTGTTAAAACCATTAATCTTCCAGGTCAGATGTTCTTTTCTGGTCGATAAAATTTCGAATACGAAATTGCATTTCCGTACATTCTGGTCAAATGTCACACTTAAGTTCGAAGCTGTGAACCGCTTGGTCCGACTTTTCGCTATTTTCAGGTACTCCTAATCGCAAAATTAGATATTATATTGGTATCTAGGCAATTTCTCAGAGGTATAAACCTCAGAAACAACAAGACATTGAGCTGAAGTTCAATTTTTTTGAATTACATATTTCGTAAAGCATCAGTATTTTTATGACTGATTTTTCTACTACTTTTTTTTTACTATAAATTTAACTAAATCATTCACGTACCTCCAGTTTTAACTATTGCCCCTAGTTGTTTTAAATCGAGCTATACGAAAATTTTGATTCAACTATTTTTTTCAATATCAGAATTTTTTTCATAATTTGTTTCGACTTGCGATACAACACAAATAAAAGACTTAAGTCGAAGAAAGTTTCTTGTGAATCGCAAGTGGTGCGAAGCTGCGCTTCGACTGTGTGCCTATTTTTTCAAACATTAGTAAGTGAAGACAATCTTTACCACTAATTTTTACAAGAATAATGTGACTTAATGGTCTTTTTATTCGCTGTGAAATCCACCATTGCTTTATTTTCTACTTGTTTTAGAATTCAAAATGTTTGGTGGCGGTGGTCGAAAAATGGACGATTTGATGATCAATCTGAAAATGGGATCGAAGTCAATGGAGCGGGCTGCTAATAAATGTGAGAAAGAAATGAAAGCGTACAGAGTGAAAGTTAAAAAAGCACTCGAAGAGCAAAATACAGAAGTTGCACAAGTGCATGCAGAAACTGCCATTCGAAAAAAGAATGAACAGTTGAATTATCTTCGAATGGCCTCCAGACTTGACGCGGTTTCGGCCCGAGTGAAGACTGCTTCCACCATGCAATCCATGACGAAAAGCCTTGGTGGTGTTGTGAAAGGCCTAGATCAAGCTTTACGATCTATGGATCTTGAAAAGGTCCAGCGAGTTATGGATGAGTTTGAAAAGCAGACAGGCGATTTAGATGTAATGACCAGTGCGATGGACAGTTCTATGACGAATGCTACAACCAGCTTGACACCTGCGAATCAAGTCAATGATCTAATAAGTCAAGTTGCTGCTGAAAATGGGCTTGAAGTATCTGGGCTGATGAATGACCCTTCAAAGAATACGCTGCAAGCTACAAGTATGTCAGCAGAGGAGAGTGACCAGCTTGAGAGGAGGCTGGCAAACTTGAGATCGTCTTGAAATAGTTTTTTGTTGTAATTAACATTTCGTTTATAGGTTAGATAAATTCATATCATATTTGAAGGTCTTGAAAAGTTGACATAAATAACTGAAAAGAATTCTTTGAAACTTGCTTTTTCTGAACGCGTTGTGCTTTAGTATTCCTGGTCCTTTTTGTGAACTTTTTATTGTCCCCGGTACTGCCCACTGCAGGACCAACCGTGGAGAGTTAAGGGGGTGTCTTCAATTTCGCTGTAGCCGGTCCCACCTTGAGGAGGCATATGACACTGGGACACCTCCAGTCGTGGCTCAAGTAGGATTTATGTTGAGAGGCACTTGCTTTACCCCAATCGGCGCCGGCTGCTCCTTTTTTTAAGAACTATACAAATCTGGTATGATTAGATCATTTTCGTAATTTCTTCAATGTCTGAACTTTTTCAGTATTCATAGAATGAAAAATGATCTTGTGGTATTTATAGCTGCAAGTTTTATTATCTCCGTAGCTGGAATCACCAAATGGAGAGTCAGAGACTCTTTTTATTGCGCGTTTGAGCGTACAAATCAAGATTCAGTGTTCTTCAACCTGACGTTGTCAAGTGGACATGCAGATACGTTGTCCTACCTAGCTATCGCTTTAAGCGATGACCAAAATATGGGTGATGATGACGTTGTGAGCTGCCTTGCCAGCGATGAAAAGGTAAATTTCTGTGCTTATTTTCGGTGCAATTCTTAAATAGTGACTTAACTTAGTGCTTCAATTTGCTTGATTTTTCCGTGAGGGGTCGCGTAGTTTTTTGAAGTTAAAATTTGAAATTTCTTAAGGATTTTTTCAATTTTTTGTCAGCACTATTCATACGATAATATTTAGAAACCATATTTGGTTTTTGCCCCTGAGATTATGAAGAATTAGCTTTTGCATCCTGGTAAAAGGGCGTATTTTTGGATAATCGAGAAAATGAACATATTGGAAGAAGATTTTCTATTCTTTCGTTTTCAAAAGGGACTTAAAGTAAAATATCCTGTCTTCGCTGTTTTCCTGAAAATAAAGAACTTGCAAGTGAAGCAAATCGTTGAATAGGTGGCAGTGCAATTGTCCAACAATCTCAGAGCTAATCATCAGAGCTCAGCTGCAACAGATGTCCCTGAGATTACGTCGCAGTCTTCGCTATTCAATATAACGACCACATCTGATGAATCTAAAGCGACAATATCCTGCTCATTCAGTCGCCCTCTGCAATTCAACGCGAGTGAAGGAGAGAAGCAGTTTGATCTATCTGAAAATCTCTATTTTCTCTTTTTAGCTGCTGGCTCAGTCGATGACAAAGGTAATTTATATATCCCAGATTGTGTGTGTGTGTAAGTGCGTGTGTGTGTTCAGGAGCCATCTTGATAATCGGGCGACTTGAAGTGTCCAGTGCTTGTTGCGAATAAGATGATATTGTTAGGGTTCGTCTGCATTAACGTCATAGTTGGGTTCCCAAGTGCCGATCTTTGGCCTGGTCCCGTTTATTGCACTTCAGTAGGTAGTGTTCCGTTGTGTCTGGTTGTCGATAGCTTTGCAGGTTATATTTTTAGCGGATTAGTTGTGTGCTCTCTATAGCTATCTGAAATTTGTTTTTTAAAGAACCAGTAATTTCTCAAGCACAGGTTGTGATTATCAGAGGAAGAGTTCGAATTAAGAGGCGAGCAGGCTGTATTTTAGTCCTGTCTGAATGATTTAAGAAAGTTCTAACTTCAGCTCCTGATGATGATGAATAAAGAAACACGCGTTGAAAATTTTCATTAAAAATCGACTGTTTCAGGGAATATTCAGACGCAAGATTTTCGTTTTGTGTCCAGTTCTAAAGTCAACCTAACAGACAATGGCCCAGGTGTGCGATGGATCCAAACGAAAAACTCAACGAATCTATTTGGAACAAAAGTGATAACATTTCACGCCCTACTGCAGATAGTTGCGTGGTGTGTGCTGGCGCCAATTTCTTACTTCACAGTGGCATTTTACCGACCCTACTTTCAGAATAAGTTTATTGTCCGGAAACAGAAATGGTTTGTGCTTCACATGATGTTAAACTGGGCGCTGTTTTTCATCTGTATCTTGTCGATATTCGTGGCTTTCTTCCACAAGAGCTTCAAGTTTGATGTGAACACGCACACATCACTAGGCGTGGTTGTCATGTTCAGCCTTATGATGCAGGTGAGAAGAAAATTTGGTGGCACTTTTGCGATAATCACGATCTGTTGCATTGGAAATTTCATAGCATCTGTTCTTGAGTTATTTGAGGCTAGTGTTTTTGATTAATTAAGCGTCCATGGCTGAGTGGTTAGTGCGAGAGACTCATTAGACATGCGAAGCGTAGTGTTTTATTGCGAATAATTTTTTTCTAACCTAATTTGCAAGTAAAAGTGCTCATTTGGTGGCAATTTTGGTATATTTCAATTTAGTCATATTGAAGCCTATTTAAACATCAGCAATTTAAAAGCATATGCTGCTTCTTTTTGGCTATATTTTTTGCTGCTTTATTTTAGGACCTGTTTGAACGTTGTGATTGTCGGTTTTTTGCGACTCTTCGGGAAAATTTTGCACTTTTCGCTGAAATTTTATATTTTCTCAGAAACTACTGTCCTGTTTTAAAAAAATGGTACCAAAAAAAACCGGCTGCTCTTCTTTGAGCTTGCATATTTCGCTATTACTTTTTCATTTCACCCCAAGTTCTACGGCCTTTGAAAATTTTAGTATGGGGGTTTTTGACCTATTTGCTTTGAATGTTTTTTTATTTTCTCAAAATTTTATATGCACAAATCTGAGATAAAGGTTTCAATCGAAAGACTAAATCATGGCGATCTCTCCTTCTCAAGCGGCTGTTCCTTAAGTTTGGTAGAAAAAAATTAGGTTCTCAAGCAAGCCAATTTTTTTGACATTTTGTTAATTTTAAATATTTTTGAGTTTTCTCAAAAAAACTACCCTACCAAATCGGAGACGAAGCGTTTAATCGAAAGAAAGACAATCAGTGAAAGCGGCTATTTTCCCTGCACACGCGGCTCTGCCCTGCGTTTTGAAAAATATATGGCCCTAAAAAATGTCCTCTTTTTGAATTTATGCCCGTTTTTGGTAACTTATTAGTTTTTTTCAAAGCTTAACCTGCTGACTCTGAGGTTGATAGTTCAATCGAATTAACATAATTTTTATATTTTTCCTGTGCAATCTTTTTTGCCCTATTTTTCTGCTGAAATAACGATATGGAATTAAGATTTTTTTTTCGTTTTTATTAGAATTGTCAGCACTACTCTCGAAAACTACTAGCTAATGTCAAGGGTTCAACCAAAAAAGTTTTGAAAATGCATTTCTGTATCTGTTCAATATATCTTTAAAAATGTTAAAACAGTTGAATCCAGTATTAGCTGGGCCACTAGTTTACATACAAGAAAGATGCAAGAACGTGATACTCCTAATCAGCTCGGAGTCTCAAATCCGGAACATTGAAACTGTTATTTTTTTCGGTCGAGTTTTTGCTGGGTAACATTAGCAATTAGATAGAAACTGTAGCTGCTTTTTCGATGGCTAGTATTTGTAACTTTACAAGCGACAGTGGAGCAGATGTGAGAACGTAATGCTCCTAGTCTCACTAGTTTTTTTCTCAAGGTGTATATTTTATCTTTTCCTTGTTTCGTCTGTCCAGAGCTATTATATGCATTTTCCTAGCTTGTGTTTGCTAAGCGCAAACTAATTCGAGGGTTATTTATATTTTTTTATTTCACTTTATAGAGCTGCTTTTTGTCATGTTATCGCTAGTCTTTGCGAAGCGAAATTTCGCCTGTGTTCAAAGTTAGTATTGTATTTTGTAAACTTGCGAACGTAGTGTACTAGTATGACTACCTTTTTCCAATTGGAAATTTCATAGCATCTGTTTTATGCTTTGTTTGTGGCTAGTTTCCGTCGATCGTCGTGTATCTGTAGCTGAGGCGGAAGTATCACCCATACGTAAGTATCAAGATCTCAGTTTCGAATCCGGCACATTGTAAAAATTTTACCTATCAGAAGCTTATTTGTACTTTTTCTCATTTCGGTTTATAGAGTTGCTTTTTTTAAATCTTAGTGTTTGCGAAGCGCAACTTCGCATCTGTGCTATAGTTTTAGTTAAAAAAGGATTTTTTTTTGGTTTTTCTAATTTAATTCAACTCGGAGGTCCCTTTTTTCTGTGCCGAAAAATTTGCCATCCTGGCTGAGCAATTGTTTCTGTCATGATTTGCACTAAATTAAAAATTAAGAAAAATCGTAACAAATTTTGCTCATTAGTAGTTTTGCGCGAGTAAAGCGAGAAAGATGAGTTTGTTTGTGAAAACTGGTTATTTTTCTTGTGTTTTCAAATAAGATCGTTTTTGGTGCGCGGATTAGTACTCAAAAATGATTAACAAAGATAATAAAAAGCTTTTCTAACAAATAATCTTTAAAAAATTTTCATGTTCTTTTTTCGTATTAATTTTTTTCAGGGCTATGAATGCGCAACATGATTTTTTACCTGCTAATTTTCTTCTTAAAATTTTATCTTATTGTTATCTTATAAACACTAAAAAAATTTAATTCATATTTTTTCTGAGACTAAAATTTTCGGTAGAGTTTCGGCGCCGGGAGAGGTCGGTTTATTTTCAGAATGTTTTTTTTTTCGATTAACTATCTTTCATATTATATTGGATATTGAGTTGCTTTATGAGTCTTTGAAATAAATTGAATCGACCTCCTAGGCTCTTTTAAAATAGTGAAAAACTTTTTTAAGCACGAAAAACGAGGACTAAGCAAGCCTGAACTTCTGTCAAATCTGAGATAAATCAACTCAAAAGTTTTGGTACTTCTGTTCCAAATTGCTAGACGTATTTGCTGTTTTAATGTGTTAACTGGAGTTGCTGTTTGCTAAATTTTCTGATGCCCTTGTTGTATTCCTTTAGTTTAACATGTGTTAAAACAGTAACGAAAAAACGCTTTTGTTTTTTTTTTGGTTTTTTTGTTGTCAATATTTAGCAAAAACTTTTTTAAAATTTTTTCACGTCCAGATGATTTTGTTTCGTTTTCGGACTCAATCTTTTTTTTTGAAATAGTTAAATTACCCGCATTTCTTTTTTTCAGCTTTCTCTTTCTGTAAACTTGAGTTTGTCTGATCGGATTTTCTTTTTTGTTTGAATTGAAATTGGCGTTTGTTTCCAAGTTCAGAGTGTTCGAAACTCATTTGATTGTTCTTAGACAGTGTCTCTTGTTTTTCACATCTTTGTTAGGTTTGAATTTTTTAAACAATTTTGTGTTCAAAGAAAAGTAATAATATTCAGGATTTTGGATTGTTTTGATGTTTCTGCAGTTAAGCGTTTTCAAAAGTGTAGTGTTTTCATAAAAGTTTTGAGTTTTATTTCAGGTCAAGTGTGTTGTTTGTTTAATTTTGTTCGTTTTAGTCCTTGAAAATTGACATAAAATTGTTCGGTATGTGTATATTTGTAATTATTCGTGTATATTTGTTTTACAAAATGTTTCATCGCATGGCTTTGCAAAGCAGGCAGGTTTACAATGTCAATTTGAGTCCGAATAATTTGGAGTCCAAATAATTTTGTTGCTTGTTCAATTTTCAAAATTAAATTGCTTTTTAAAGTACATTTTTCATTACAAATGTTTAACATTCGAATGTTTTGCGTTGCGTGTTTGCCTAATGAACTTTATCGAGAGGCGTACAAACATTTTGGTAGAACTGATTTTTTAAGCTTTTTTAAATGTTTGTGTTGTATCGCAAGTGAGGCGAAGCGCCGCTTCATCTGTTTCTCAAAATGGGTTAGTTCAAATAAAAAGTGGTAATCTCAAATTTTCTTTGGATCCTCAATCATCTAGAAAACCATGTAAAATTTAATTAATCGTATGTTAATGAGGATAAGGTTGATTTGCTGAGATCAAGGTATGTATGAAGACGGTAGGTAAATGAATCGTATAGTTTTAGAGAAAGTGTTGTTTTTAGAGTTGGGTAATCGTGAAAGCATTTGGAGCACTTTAAGAATTGGTCTATCCGCGCTAGTCATTCTACGCTATTTAGTAATGCAAAAAAACGTTGTAATGCAAAACAGAAATAGGATCAGTTACGGAGCAATGACCACCGGTCATCATAAAAGACTATTATTTTTAACGCCTTGTCCGATCAATTTATCAGGAGATTCTACTATTAAGTTCATGTTTTTTGTGATGATATCTTTTTGGACACTTTTTTCAAGATGTTTTCAAACGCTTTTCTCAAACGTTTTTTAAGAATGCGCTTTTTGAAAGTCTTAAATCCATTTTCGTCTTAAAATAATCCGACGCAAAAACTGGCGTACAATTTTTTTTCCGTAAAATTTGTTAGTCTATGTTCTAGAAAAGCTCAAAAAATGGCAATTATGATCATTGCTTTTGCGATTAACTATCTTTCATATTATATTGGATATTGAGTTGCTTTATGAGTCTTTGAAATAAATTGAATCGACCTCCTAGGCTCTTTTAAAATAGTGAAAAACTTTTTTAAGCACGAAAAACGAGGACTAAGCAAGCCTGAACTTCTGTCAAATCTGAGATAAATCAACTCAAAAGTTTTGGTACTTCTGTTCCAAATTGCTAGACGTATTTGCTGTTTTAATGTGTTAACTGGAGTTGCTGTTTGCTAAATTTTCTGATGCCCTTGTTGTATTCCTTTAGCTTAACATGTGTTAAAACAGTAACGAAAAAACGCTTTTGTTTTTTTTTTGGTTTTTTTGTTGTCAATATTTAGCAAAAACTTTTTTAAAATTTTTTCACGTCCAGATGATTTTGTTTCGTTTTCGGACTCAATCTTTTTTTTTGAAATAGTTAAATTACCCGCATTTCTTTTTTTCAGCTTTCTCTTTCTGTAAACTTGAGTTTGTCTGATCGGATTTTTTTTTTGTTTGAATTGAAATTGGCGTTTGTTTCCAAGTTCAGAGTGTTCGAAACTCATTTGATTGTTCTTAGACAGTGTCTCTTGTTTTTCACATCTTTGTTAGGTTTGAATTTTTTAAACAATTTTGTGTTCAAAGAAAAGTAATAATATTCAGGATTTTGGATTGTTTTGATGTTTCTGCAGTTAAGCGTTTTCAAAAGTGTAGTGTTTTCATAAAAGTTTTGAGTTTTATTTCAGGTCAAGTGTGTTGTTTGTTTAATTTTGTTCGTTTTAGTCCTTGAAAATTGACATAAAATTGTTCGGTATGTGTATATTTGTAATTATTCGTGTATATTTGTTTTACAAAATGTTTCATCGCATGGCTTTGCAAAGCAGGCAGGTTTACAATGTCAATTTGAGTCCGAATAATTTGGAGTCCAAATAATTTTGTTGCTTGTTCAATTTTCAAAATTAAATTGCTTTTTAAAGTACATTTTTCATTACAAATGTTTAACATTCGAATGTTTTGCGTTGCGTGTTTGCCTAATGAACTTTATCGAGAGGCGTACAAACATTTTGGTAGAACTGATTTTTTAAGCTTTTTTAAATGTTTGTGTTGTATCGCAAGTGAGGCGAAGCGCCGCTTCATCTGTCTCTCAAAATGGGTTAATTCATATAAAAAGTGGTAATCTCAAATTTTCTTTGGATCCTCAATCATCTAGAAAACCATGTAAAATTTAATTAATCGTATGTTAATGAGGATAAGGTTGATTTGCTGAGATCAAGGTATGTATGAAGACGGTAGGTAAATGAATCGTATAGTTTTAGAGAAAGTGTTGTTTTTAGAGTTGGGTAATCGTGAAAGCATTTGGAGCACTTTAAGAATTGGTCTATCCGCGCTAGTCATTCTACGCTATTTAGTAATGCAAAAAAACGTTGTAATGCAAAACAGAAATAGGATCAGTTACGGAGCAATGACCACCGGTCATCATAAAAGACTATTATTTTTAACGCCTTGTCCGATCAATTTATCAGGAGATTCTACTATTAAGTTCATGTTTTTTGTGATGATATCTTTTTGGACACTTTTTTCAAGATGTTTTCAAACGCTTTTCTCAAACGTTTTTTAAGAATGCGCTTTTTGAAAGTCTTAAATCCATTTTCGTCTTAAAATAATCCGACGCAAAAACTGGCGTACAATTTTTTTTCCGTAAAATTTGTTAGTCTATGTTCTAGAAAAGCTCAAAAAATAGCAATTATGATCATTGCTTTTGCGATAAACAAGGGTATTGCAATCGTGTACTTGATTTTTTCCCCGTAAATAATTTTGTTCACAGGGCTCACCTGCATTTCTGGTCTCATCTCTAGTGGTAGCTTGTTTCATAATTTATTCACATTTCTTTGCGTTCTCTGTCCATTTAGCCTGGAGATAACAATTGCGCCTAGGACGCTCAACGTAATGGGTTTGAATCTGAGCAGGACCTCTTTTTTTTTCAAACGAGAAGTATTCTTCTTACACTGCGAGCGCTAGTGTATTAATACGAGCCTTCTTTTTGTGTAACCTAGCTCGCAAATAAAAGTGCTCATTATTTGGTGGCAAAGTTTTTTTTATTTGGTGGCCTTTTTGCGATAAGCACGATCTGTAGCATTGGAAATTTCTCTGAGTTATTTGAGGCTAGTGTTTTTGATTATTTAAGCGTCTGTGGCTGAGTGGTTTGTGCGTCAGACTCAAATTCACTAGGTCGCAGATCCAATACGAGACCTAGCCGAGTTTTTAATAATTCGAGTCTTATTTCTATTTTTTATAATGGCGCTTTATAGAGGTGGTTTTTGTCGCGTTCTTGCTAGTGTTTGCGAAGCGTAGCTTCGCCTCTGTGTTCAAATATAATTGTCGGTCTAATATATTTATCTGCTTATCTTTTGTAGGCTTAGTTGCCGCATATTGGAATCGTTTTTTTTGCTACGAGCATTTTATCGGATTGGTTACCTAATTTTGGGTTGTTTCAGACGAAACATAGTTTTTACGCTTCCATGTCCCAATTTTGAAGTTGGTAGTAGTTTTACCTCTCAGTTGTTGAAATTTCACTTTTTCATTTATTTTTTCTGCTTTATAGGTTTCGGCATGTTCATATCGGCTTAGTAACCTCTTTTTGCGTCGTTTGATGCTCGAAAAAATTTTTGTGCGCCTGTGTGTTATGAGGGGAAGAGGAACGTGGAAATTTTAAGTTATTTTCGAATAAAAAAATTTCGACTTGAAGAGTTTCTGCTTACGTTCTTTCGGCTCTTTCACCACTTGGTTGATTTTGTTAGATGCTAACTCTTCTTTCATTTTGATAGCTCAAGTTGCATCGCAAGTGGTGCGAAGCTCAGCTTCGCACCTGGGTAATAAATTGTTACCAGTCTAATCTTGTGGCAATTTAAATGAAATAAAAAAGCAAAAAATAAGCGGCTGCCCTAATGTCAACAACTGTTCCATATTTTTGAAAATATCTGAAGTTTTTGAAATGTATGACAAATTTTTTTTGTTGTCAATTTATTGCTAGTTCAATTCTTATTGTCCTTCTTTTTCGGAAAAAGAAGGACAAAAAGAATTGAAGGCTTTTTCTGTTCTTTGTGCAAAAATGGGCTTTTTGTTTGCAGCTGCTGATGGGACTACTTAGACCCGAGTTGGACTCCAAGTGGCGAATAGTGTTCAGCTGGAGCCACAGACTATTCGGAGTGTCACTTCTGCTTCTAGCTTTGGTCACGTGCTACTTCGGTCTGAAAAAGTACAACTCAGACTACAGACAGGGAACCGAGTGCTACACTCATTATATGGTATCACTAGTACTGATAGCACTAGCCGTGTTCTCAATACTAGCTCTATTTATAAACCGAAAGGTTAAAGCGGAGTTTAAACTCTCACAACCAGGTGTGGCTACTCAGCTATCGGAAGACGGAAACGACCGTGTGCTGGATAACTACAAAAACGATGCTCTGGTTGCGACTAATTTGGACAACGAGCAGCATGAAAACGATCAGAGCCGCCAAAATAATGGAATAGAGATAAGAAACGATCAGCAATTGTTGTCAGACAATGACCAAATAAAACTAAACACTTTGAACTCAGAGGATAGTTTAGCTTCAGTCGAGGACACGAAAGAGATGTTTATCTTCTCACAAAATATGCCTCCTGTTGGAATGAAAAGTGAACTCATGACTAAAGTGCATTACTCTTTTATAGCCACTGTGTCTTTTATAGCGTTATTTATTGCTGTTGATTTGTTAACTAATTTTTCAGCACGAATCTTTGGTTGATGTAGCTTTTGATTATTCTCGCATTTTAACTCAATTAACTATTATTTAATTTCTGAACAGTAAAACACTGTTCAGGCTAAGAAATAAAATTCAGATGGTAATTACAACTACTGACAATCTTCTCCGAGCGTATCCTCTTCATCTAAGAAGAAAAAAATCATGATTTCCCAAAGTACGTGGATTTCCCAAACTACTCTCCTTGGGTATTATGAAACCTTTTTTCTACAAGCAAGAAGCCTCTATATAGATATTGACAAAAAGAAAAAAAATCAAATTTGGGATTTCTGAAATCTAAATCATCTCCATTTTGTACCTTGTAACCTGCAGTTTCCTGCTTTACCTGTTTGCTAGATATGTAATAATGTAAATTTCGTTTTAAATACTGGGCACTTTTTGTCTCTTAATTGATTCTGTGTTCTTAATTTATAGTTTGATTCTGTAAAATTTGATAGTTTTGATTGCTGATATTAAATATTCATAGCCAAAATAATTTATTTAAAATCAATCTTTCGATAGTTGGGTATTATGGTTAACTTGATTTGTCGACAAAATATTTCAATCTGTCTTTTTACTTGCGAAAAGTGCTAGGTAGAAATATAGAAGGCAGTTTATCCGGTAATTCAGCAATTATCTTAAATAAAACAAGACTGCTCGTATCAGTGCGAAGCCCTGAATGTTCCGACTGCGTTTTAAGGTTTACGGAGCAGTAATGATATTTAAAAATTAAATGAAAACAAAGTAAATTTTTCTAATTTTTTTGACATTTTTTATTAAAATTATCCCACGCTATATAAAGTAAAAGGATAGATTTCGCTCCTTGTAACAAATCAATTATTTAAGTTCAGAAGTTGCTTTGTCTGAAGCAAAAATTTGTCTGAAGCAAAAAACCCACCCCGAGCACTAATAATCCGTTACTTTCGTATCGAAAGTCGGAACAATAAAAAGGCAAATAAAACGTGAACAATGCCAAACTAGACAGGCGAAGCAGAGATTCGCAGTACGTGATATACTATGAGAAGATAAACAATGACAGAAAGGCGAAATAATTTTTTTAACTGCAAACTTTGCGATTAGATTATAAAGGAAATAAAAGGCAGTTGACTGAAAACTAATAGAATTCTCAGAAAATGACTTCATTACCCGTACCTAACTTAAAATGCATAAAATGTTTTGATCTGTTTTAGTTCGTCTTTAAAACACATATGTTCCAGATCCGATCCATGTCTATTTTGGCCATGAACATGCATGTATCATGTATGTTCCATGCCTGGCTTAACATACTGAAAACCTTGCGATAAGACCTGAATCATAGATTACGTCTCAAATGGCGTAATTCCCAAATGGCATAAAAATGAAAAAATTCCCAAATGGCATAATTTTCATGCAACAGTTGCTTTGGAAAAATCGAGAACTATTTTTTTTGTGAACAATGTGAGAAAATTAGTCAAATTGTCAATTTAAATGTTGATTGACATTTTATCTTGAAAAACTTATAGAATTTTTTATCAAAAGCAAGAAGCATAAGCTTGCGGTTATTAAGCTTCTTGTGGTCAATTTTTCCGATGAATCTGTTGCTTAAATTTGTTTGGAAGCAATTAATTTCAAATTTTGTTCACATGCTTTCGTTCCTGACAAAATGTTAGAATTAGAAATTGATAGAAAACGTTTAAATTACAATGAAAACTTGAAATTTATGCCATTTGAGAAAAGTTCCCATTTTTATGCCATTTGAGAAGTTATCGAATCATCCATACATCTTGCGACTGTCCATTTTTGCTGAGCCAAGATTGGCATCTTCTCAGGCATGTTATTGGACGACCTTAAAAAAATGATATCAGACTGCAGTTAAAAGGAATGTCCTTCAAGCTCATGTATTAAATCTTGTTCTGCTACTTGCCAAAATTTGCGTTAAAAAAGCGGTTTGTATAAATGAATCCAAGTTCAAATAGGTGAGAAGAAAGAAGCAAAAACACATAAAATATTAGGATAAAGATTAGTTTTTAAAATACAGTAACATGTTTTTCTTGATTTCAGTGATTGCCCTGGATTCTTTCTATGGCTTTCTTTGGCTCTTGCTTTTCATGGCTTCTTTGGCTTTCGTTTCTATAACTCAGTGTCTTTTTTCAAAGTTATGACTCTTCCAAAGCAATCCCTGAAGTTAGTTATTCTCTGCTAGACTTAATTCCTAGAAAAAGGTTTTTGTTCCAACTAAAACAGCGAGGAAATCGTATGCGGTTAAGTTTTATTGTTCCGGCCATTAAAAATCAGGAGGAACTATATATTCGGGTGCACCAGTTTTTTTTTCTCCCTCCACGCAAAATCAGCTACCAAAAATAATCATCGAACTGGGTTGAGGTTGATGTCGTCGACCTCCGGGTGGACTCATTGAAGTCGTTCTCCTGGTTATTAGGATCCACGTTCTCTCGATTTTCAGTTTACTCCTGATTTGCGTAAAAAAGAACCGGCGCTCCCTTATAGCCGCCATTGACTTCTGGATATCTTAGGTGGCACGACATAGAGTCAATCATGCAGTAATTGCAGAAAGTTTCTGCTCCAATGGCGTAAATGCTAGTTTGATATGTTTCGGAACCAACTCTTAAGTCAACCAATGTCAATTCCTAAATATATCCGATGATAATTCACCTTTTTTGCGGCAACTTTAACCATTTGTTATCAAAGTGTTTCGATTAAAGCTCATCTTTGTCGAAACCCGTTGTTCATATTCCATCATGATCATAATATGCAAAGCAAAATTTACTGAAGTTGATTTATCAGATGCTATATAGATCATCCAAAACATGCCCTTCAATTCCTGTTTGGCAATTTTCTCCACTAGCGTTATGTTCTTAAACCCTTCTTTCTATATCCGCTTCTATCTGTGTTGAGGAATAATTGGGCTTAGAGATTGCGTGGTAGACTGAAATAAAGGCATTTCCTACCAATTTCATTGAACTATTTTTTTTCTTCCTTTTCCAGATAATTGAATTCTCCCTTAGAAAAAAAATAGGAGTGATGGTTGAATGGTCTGGGTGGCGTATGGGTCAATTTTGCATATGCTTTCTCTTTTTTTATTGAGTATGAGAGTTCAAGCTTTTAAAATTACACTAATTTTTATTTTCGTTTTAAGAAATGAGTGAGGAGTTTGTTTTTAAGTTTACCTTCGATTGACTATTTGCAGATCCCGACGTTTGTCCTAGCTGAAGTCCCGAAACTCTGGTAATTTTCGCAGGATACATTTTTACAATAAGTATCTGAAAAACGACAAAAAACTATAAGAATAGCTCAATTTCAGAAAAAAATAGAGCTATAATTTAGGAAGAAACGTCATTCAGCTGATTTGCAACTCAAAAAATTAAAATAACTCGCTTTTCTCAAATTATAAAAACTGCCAGGGTTTCAGGAAAATTTTGCAATACGGCATCTTTTATCATTAAACTTGCGCAGTTAAAATTGCAAACTTTTGTCAGTAACTCATGTTTTTGAAACTAACTCAGTTCTAACGAAAATTGTTTTTCTGAATTTTTGATTTTAACCAAGTTTAGTATTTCTATTGGGGCTAGGTCTTTTACCAAACCGACCTTTTACCAAACCACAATGCAATAACTCAATTAGGGGGGCCGATCGTTTAGCAGACCAATCTTTTAGCATAAAAAGTGAAAAATGAGTCTTTTAGCAGACTAACGTAATAAAGTGATGGATGATTGATTGACAGGCTCAAAAAGACGCTCAGTCTGGGGCCAAGCTTTCCCAATTAAGTCAATTATCTCACGATTTGTCAACAAAAGTATCAACTTCAAAAACACAACAGTCTAAATTTGCGGCAAAACAAAGAGTTACGCGCACAATAACACTCGTGTTGAAATGAAGCGCAGAAAGAAAATCACTCCAATTTTGCCGCCAAAATGTCTGCAACTGCAAATTAAACAATTATTTTGTCGCCAAAATGTCTAAATTGTAACCTTTTTGCTCAAAATCTTAAAGTGGCTGTTAAGATTGTAAACGTTGGCCGTTTATTTTTTGATTGCCGCACTTAATATGTTGAATTTTGTTCAATTTTTTGCACAGTTGAAAAAAAATTTCATTTTCGGCACTGTTGAACTAACTTTTTTTCGGCACTGTTTTACTTCGGCACTTTTTTACTGCCCCGAGCGAGTTATGACAATTATGCGCAAATACAATTTATTTCGTGAGTGAGACTGTCAGAGCAGCCAACCTATTATAAACAGTTTTAAAGGTTGACATATCTGTTTTGATTAATTCTGCTCGGTACGGGTAAGCTGGAGATATCAGCTCATTTAGCGTCGGAATTCTTATTGTCTGCTTTGAGTTTGACAGCTTTTGCAAATACAGCACGCTTGAGTCTGGCTGAGAAAAAATTTTAGATCCGATACAGACTTCGCAGAGAACTAATCGAAAACAACTGGAGAAAAAGTTTTTTTTCCATGATTACTTTTTTTTTTGTAAAACCATTGAATCTTATCTCGTATACACGCTCTGCTCAGACTTATCAATTTCAAGCAATATCAGCCGAGCAAGCTAATAAAAATTCAAAAAAAACGGTTTAGTGGATTAAGTAATTTTGAAACGCGAATTTTAAACCCTGACTTTTCAGGGTTTGAAATTCAAGTTCGAACACTGCATTGTTTTTTGATTCAGGCCTAATATTTAAAAAAAGAGAGACAGAGAGATACAATTTTTGTAACAGTGCTTATGGATGCAAACGTTATGAAGCAGATAAAACTCATGCTCTCAAATTCTTAAATTAAACAGACAAAGCTGAGCTTCGCATCACTTGTGATACAAAACAAGAAAAAAGTTCGAAAATGACGAAAAAGCCTGGGTTTGAAAAAAACATATGCCAAGACAATAGAATGTGAAATAAGCATCGGGAGATAATGTACACCGCGGCAACAAAACCGAAAATACTTTGTCAGAATTCTTTTTTATCCGAAGAAAGACTTGAGAATTATAAAAAAATGCTCCTCACTCTCTAAACACAAACACTAAAACAACATTATTTGCTCGTCAAATGAAACAATATGAGGCAATAAAGACGATGTAAAATTGACCTTAACATATTAAACTCAAAACAGCGAAAAAGAAAAAAGCCGAAAATTAAGAAATGTGGGCGTGTCAGTGCTTTGGGGGTGAGGAGGACACCCTCAAAACAAACACGCTGAAAATTTTTTTGCTCGTCGAAAGACGCAATATGAGGACAATAAGCCGAAGTAATATAATTTCTATTAAGTTTCTTAGCATTTTATGCGAACCAAAAGTGAGACAATAATGAGTCGAGTTTTTTTCCAAAACCAACTACTTCAAGTTTGAAAAAAAAAAACAGGTACTGTCAGATCGAAAAATTCCAAGTTTTTTTCGTAACAAATTTTTTGATTTGGCGCGATTGGAGCTTACTCAGTGTTTGTTGGCCTAATTTTTGCTCATGGTTCTGATGGTTTATTAAAAGCCAGTGATTTTGTTTACGGACGTACTTTCCAGACAAATTTTTGATATTTTTGTAGTTGTGGAATTTTGTTCGAAAATTTTTCAGCTTGGTAGCTTGTAATGCGTGTCTCATTAGCTTACAAAATGTGTTTTTGAGATTGGTGGGAAGCTCCACTCCAACTTTTTCAAACAAACTTGTTTAAAGGATTGCAAAATACATTCTCTGTTATTAAAGAAGCATTGGGTCCAAAAAATAAAGGTCTACAATTTTCAAAATTCCCGACCGATTTTTTTGTTCTAGTTTTTGTAAATTGGATAAGTTGTATCAAAAAAGTGATTATCATTACCTATGCGATAACCAACGGTATTGCAATTGGGTACCTTAATTTTTCCCGTAAACAGGTATGTTCACAGGACTCATCTCCGAGACGCACTCATCTACTTGCTTTATTATGACATCAGTTTCAATCACTTATCCGGTCCTTCTTGCGGGAAGGTAACACACCTGCTTGAGACGGCAAAAGCTTGTGGCTCGAATCCAGTCGGGACTGGTTTTTCGCAAACTAGTTTTTGTGCTTTTTCGGATTTTTGTCTGTCCATTTGTTTTTGTCGGCTCAACTCCCGTAACCCAATTTTTTTTTTGAAACCTCAGCTTTCTTCCAAATTGCTGTAATTTCCATGCTTCAAACAATGAGTTTGATTCCAGTCGGGACCTGTTTTTTTGTAAAATGAAAGATTCCGGCGCTTTTGGATTTGTCTTCACCGGCTTAGTTTCCGCGGAAAAGATATTTTTGAAAGTTTGGTTTATTTCTGGCTTTTTGAAAGCTCCTAGTGTTGCAGATAGTTTTTTTCAGAATATTTTTGGGCTATTTTTGGACGATTTTTAAAGTTTTTTTTATTTTCTGTTTTTCTTTTCAATGTATTGTAATCATGGACATTCATTTCTATATGGCAACTGGCGCGAAGCTCAGCTCTGCCTCTGTGTAAATAAGTGAATGAAGTGAAGACGCTCATATGGGTCCTTTGATGTACGCAAATTAGGCTTTCCAACCTAGGCGAGAAGAAGATTGAAGGTTTTTCAGTTTTCAGCTAAAAACATAAAAGGCCTACAAGTTCAGTTGTCTAAAGCTGGGTTAGTTTTATGTGTTCTTTGAAACTTGAAAAATAGAGTTTTTTACAAAAGTCTATTTTGTTGGGTCTCTTTTAGCTCGTTGACACTTCTCCAACTATCTGTTGCCTATTTTTTTGGTGTCAAAATCACCTTCATTTGAAACAAACGTAAGAGATGTTTTAGAAACGTTACTGTAAAAAATTTGAAAAATTTCGAACACATGATGTTTTTTCTTGATTTTTTCCTGACTTTCTTTTTCTTAATGGCGTTTGTTTCACTTTCTGTCAACTAGCTGACCATATTACCTGAATAACGCACTTTATATGACGCGAAACTACACACATTTTTTGTGTTTCAAGCTGAATATTAATGAAGCATTGATAAATTTTACCTGAAGTGTAAATTGTAATGGCGTTAATTTTAAACTATTTTGCTATTCATCGATCTCTCAAAGATCAGCTTTTAGACTCAAAAAACTTGAGTTTCTGCTACGAGAGTTTTGACAATTTATTTAAAAAACCATGCATAATCATCTAATTATGCATACAAATTAATATTATTTCTCTAGAAAAAAGGAGTTCTGTTTCTCTAGAAAAACCTGCCCTCACAAATTATTTCAAAAGGCGCAAAAAACGTGAATGACCTACTAAAAGGTTTTAATTTTCAAAGTTCTAAGTGAAAAAATGTCTTACTTTCTTTCAGGGGCAGATCTAGGATTTTCTTGAGGAGGGGGGGGCGGATTTTCAATCGAAAAAATTTCGAAAACTTTGACGCCTTTTTTTAGGTCGGCCAAATTGATTTTCCGAGCTCTACTAAAGCAAGAAAAAGACGCTGTTGTGGCCAAAAGTTCTGCGCCGCCGGCAACGTTTTGAAAAAACAGGTCAAAAAGAGCTCCCCTTCAAAGCTAGTAGATAATTGCGCCAAAAGAGCCTTTAGAAAAATTTTAGGGTCGGTCGGCCAAAAATGGATTTCTTAAAAAAGTACCAAAATGGGGGACCCTTCGGGTCGGCAGGCGGTCAAATCGCTGAAAGAGAAATAAACGCCTATTTATTGGGGGACCCTTCGGGTCGGCAGGCGGTCAAATCGCTGAAAGAGAAATAAACGCCTATATATCTATTTGTAAGATATTTGGCTCAGTGGTGAAATCATTTGAAACCGGATTAAAAATTCGCGAGTTGTTTTCAAATATGAGTAAAATTAACCATTCGCGGTGAAAAAAGAACAGAAGGTTCCGACCCTAGTAAAAGTTAGTAAACGAATTAAAAAAACAGAATTTTCTTCTCTACACATTAAATTAGAGTATTTTGAAGATTTGTGTGATTTAGACGAACAATACAATTACGTTGAAAGTAGAAGTAAATACTGAAGCATCCTTTGTCTCCTGCGATTTGATTGTATCCTGCGATTTGATTGTATCCTGCGATTTGATTATAATCCCAACCAAATTTAAAAAATAGCCAGGGGGGTGGGTTCACAAAAACTGAAAAATTTGCCGATCATTTTTTAAATTGGCAAAATTTATTTTCCGAGCCCTCCCAAATCACTATAAAGACCCTTTTTCGGCCAAAATTTCTGAGCTGCAGTAATATTTTGAGAAAAAAAAAACAAAAAATATTGGATTATTAAGAATTATTTGGAGAAAAAAATCCGTTTCAGTGCCAAAAAAAAGCTAGAAATGTTTAAAATTGATTATAATGGAATTGTTTTTAATTAATTGATTATAATGACAGTATTATCGATTTGGAAGTCTGAATTTCACATCTGTTATGGTTTCTAATGGATTATTTTGTTTCGGAAATCCAGATTAATAAAAACTCCATGGGCGCTCAGCTCAGTGCGGGTTGCTTAGCAAGTAGAACAGAGGGTTTTAACAAAAAATTTTAAAACAGAAATTCAGACACAAGGGGAAAATGCAAAAAAAAATCTTTTGTTTTTACCTTTCTTTATAAAGAGCGAATAACTCGAAAGAAACTGGAAAACAGCAGAATAAGAGGTAAGTGTAGCCTAAACTCATTCAAAATTTAGTTTGACTTAGAGAAGTACTTTTTTAATCATACCAGTTGACCCCCTACCAGAAATCTATGAAAGAGTCAAAATCGGGAAGAAGAAAAAACGCCAAACTGTTTTGAAAAAATATCCAATGGAATGACTTTTAGTGAAATGGAACTCGTTTCTAGACACCGTGAAAACTTTTTAAAAGCTTGAATTGCCCCCAAAAGAGCTTAAATTGGTAAATCACTTGATATTGGGCGGTTATTTGCGTGAACTAGATGTTAGATAGTTGCGTTATGCAATTTGCTTTGTATTTGAGTTTAAAAAGTTTAAAAACAACCCTAATCTGTGTTTTCTTCAAACAATTAGTTTTTTTGCAAACTCCCCCTAATTTTAGTTCTTATACTATTAGGTATTAATTATTAGAATTCTAATTCCCGAGCAAATCCTAGGTTAGCAAACCCTTTAGATGCGCCCTTGAAGTCCTGATGCTCGAATACTTTTTGTGAAAGATTTCAAGTTATCAACTCGTTGACTTTCAAGTAATAAATGTAAAATGTAAAAATTTAACGTGTGTTAAAATGTAACAAATAAGTTCGTTAATAAAAGTTATTAAATATTGTTCTGTTTCTTTATTGACTGCTGTAATCACACGGGTATCTCTTTGAATCTAAAAAAAACAAATTTAAGGCAAATGGGTTTGAAACATAAATACATAATATGAACATATGGTTTCTAATTTTTCATACCCACTAACAAATTATTAAAATTATTTACGGTGAAAAACGGAGCTAATAAGTGATGATAAACCCTTGCTCTTGATTGTTGTAACTAACTTGCTTAAAATTGAGTCCTTAAATAGATATATAACTCAATATTAATACTATTTTCTTATTTTAAAAAAAAACCTATCTCGCAAGAATTGATCAATATACTTATGTTAATTTTGAAAGAAAAACAGAACAGAAATTTTGAAGAGCAACGACAGTTATCTGTAAAGAGCTGAACAACTCTTTCCTTAGTAGATACATACCCTTTTCTTATTAGATAAATATCCTTAACTATTTTTCACGATGATTTAATTTCAGCTTGGACACAAAATCTTAACTTAACCTTATTTTAGATCAAGATTTGAGGTCACAAATAGGGGTCAAGTTACCCACCCGTGAATGACACTTGTTGGGAACGAGATGGATCTTGGCATGTGCGAATCGGGAGAGGGGGCGTGGTCGAAAAGGTCACCACTGCTACTGTTGTTCTCACTGGGGTTGTTACTCTGCTCTAGACGCCATTTGGATCGAGGCATCGCCCCCGCATGTTCACTGGTCACTACTGCCGCTGAGAAGGGGCGTGGCCGTACCTGAAAAGTAGATGACTCATTTTCATTTCAGTTCCTCGCATATATATTTTTGTTTAATATTTTGAAGAAAGATCATAAAAATTTGAAGCAAAAAATGCAATTGCTTAAGAAAGGTTCAATTTTACTATGAAAAAAAAAAAGGATTTGTGCAAAGCGGCGCTGTTAAAAAAATCAGCCGAACTGGATTTCGTGTAAAAATAGTGTGCCACAGAGGGAAAATTCGTAGTAAACGTATCTAATTCTTAAGAATAGGGCGTCCAAACCCCCCCCCCCCAAATTCACTTCTGATATAGATTCAAGACTAATAAACGGGGGTAAGTGAACCTGAGCAGCTGTGGTGCGGTGCCTGTTTTTGGAGTGGAGTTTGTTGCGTGAGATGTTGGAGAAAGACTGCACGCTGTGTTCACGTGCACTCCTCAGTCTCCGGTAGTCCGTCTGTCGCTTCATCAGACGACGAGCTTTCCGCTTCATCCCAATACACCTCCAGATGAGCTGAATAAAACAAATTACAGAAAGATCATGGTCAAAAGTGAACACAAATTAAAACAAGTAAAGTCGGTTGGGTTGCTGTACAATTTGCACAGAATGCAGAATGTTCCAACAATACCCTTAAAAAACATAAATAAAACTTTTCCATTGTTTTTTTTTGGAAAAATTTGTATTGTTTTTTTGTACGTCTTGTGATAACAGAATCTGACGGAAGCCTAGAAATAAGGCATATTCCATAGTCACAGTAATGTAGGCAAATTGGACAAAGGTTTCAGTCGAAAAACGACAAGGAATAAAAACAAAAAAGTTTTCCAATTTTTCCATTTTTTATGGGCGGATTTAGGGGGGACGCCCTTTCCCTCAGGGATTTGACCCCCTACCGACCCAAAGGTTCCCCATTTTGTACTATTTTGAGACATTTGTTTTGGTGACGGACCCTAAATTTATACTAAGGGCGCTTTTTGCGCCAATATATACTAATTTTGAGGGGAGAGCGCGAGTCGAAAAAACGCAAGTTTTTGGTCAAAATTTTCCAAAAAGTGCCTAAAAACGCCTTTTTTGACCTGTTATTTCAAAATTTTGCCAAAACAAGTTCTTTTTAGTGCTTTGGGAGAGCTCGGAAAGTCAATTTGGTCAACCTAAAAAAACATAAGAAAACATTTTATCCATGGCAGAACAAACTCAACAATTCTGAAAGAAAAAATTAGCTACCAGTATAACGACTGAGATATAGAAGACGAAATTGATTGCCAGAAACAGAATGAGTGCTGCAATTTGTCCCAATCCCAGAACTCTCCCCCCTCCCAGTTGCACTTCAAGAGGCGGGAAGAAAAGGAGCTGCTGTTGTTGTCGGCCATTAGTAGACACTCCGCCCATCTCGGAGATGTATTTGATGGCTAGCAGGAGGACGAATATGCAGTGAGACACAATGTACACGCCCTAAAAAGGAGATATCTTTAATTAATAAACTTAAGGCAGCTCGTGAAAAATATCCACACCTGTAATGATGAGCGTGAGCAAATTTAGTATCTAGGAAGGAAAAATCCTTTTTTTTTATTCCTATACAGAGGGGAGACTAGTTGAAGATATCCCTATAAAGAAGGTTACGGATCTACTTAACAACCCCCCCCCCCCTATTATGAAAGGGGGGAGATTGTTTAGTAGATCAAAATTGTCAATTTTTCTACCGGTCAGAATGCAGCATAATTCGAATTCTCAATAAAAGCTCTGGTGCTAATTTACTGTATTTATTTGTAGGGGTGGAGATTCTTTAGTAGATACTATGCGGGGAGATTGTTAAATAGATCCAAGTTTGCATATTCAAAGGAGTAAAAGTTTCTCTTCTACAGACCCTCTGCTCCTCCCCGTTTTGTTGAAATACAATTTTGAGAAGGTTTTCAAAAATAATTTTTCTGATATAATTCGGACTGAAACATTTCATAGTGTCAACAATTGGTGAATGACAAGGAGACGGGTCTGATCCGGACGATGAACTTAAAAGACAATTCTGAGAGACAGTAAAGCAAGAAAAGCAGGAGCAAGGCGCCCAATTGGAAGGAAATTATTTCCAGTTGATTTGATGAATTAAAAATGACATTCGAAAAGTAATAAGTTAACAACTGATGCATTTTTAATTCATCAAATCAACTGGAAATAATTTCCTTCCAATTGGGCGCCTTGCTCCTGCTTTTCTTGCTTTACTGTCTCTCAGAATTGTCTTTTAAGTTCATCGTCCGGATCAGACCCGTCTCCTTGTCATTCACCAATTGTTGACACTATGAAATGTTTCAGTCCGAATTATATCAGAAAAATTATTTTTGAAAACCTTCTCAAAATTGTATTTCAACAAAACGGGGAGGAGCAGAGGGTCTGTAGAAGAGAAACTTTTACTCCTTTGAATATGCAAACTTAGATCTATTTAACAATCTCCCCGCATAGTATCTACTAAAGAATCTCCACCCCTACAAATAAATACAGTAAATTAGCACCAGAGCTTTTATTGAGAATTCGAATTATGCTGCATTCTGACCGGTAGATAAATTGACAATTTTGATCTACTAAACAATCTCCCCCCTTTCATAATAGTCTCCACTTTTAGATGAGCAGTCTCATGCTTTCACTGTGTTAAACTATTTTTTCCCGATTAAGACACCCTTGTTAAAGTAAAACGGTATCAATAACACAATCCCTGCTAAAATACTGGTTTTTCATATATCAACTTTGAGGGTAAACTATATTAATCTAGTTAGTCAAAAAATTATTTCAAAATAATTATGAATAATAATTTGGTTATCTAGTTAGTCAAAAAAAAATAACTATTTTTTCAAAAATAACTATGAATAATAAATTGTTTAACTTGGGGGAGATTCTACGGTGCCAAATATTGGTGCCAATTTTCGGGCATCTTTACAGCTTTCTGATAGCATGTGCTTTGACATTCGAAAAGTAATAAGTTAACAACTGAGGCAAAGCACATGCTATCAGAAAGCTGTAAAGATGCCCCAAAATTGGCACCAATATTTGGCACCGTAGAATCTCCCCCAAGTTAAACAATTTATTATTCATAGTTATTTTTGAAAAAAAATTTTTTTGACTAACTAGATAACCAAATTATTATTCATAATTATTTTGAAATATTTTTTTGACTAAATAGATTAATTTAGTTTGCCCTCAAAGTTGATATATGAAAAACCAGTACTTTAGCAGGGATTGTGCTGTTGATACCGTTTTACTTTAACAAGGGTGTCTTAATGGGAAAAAATAGTTTAACACAGTGAAAGCATGAGACTGCTCATCTAAAAGTGGAGACTCGCTATTCCTCTCTTCATTGGGACATTTCATGTAACATTTTTGGTTAATTTTCCTTGGTTGGGAGAGGTTGCCTCGTTTTGCTTAAAGTTAAGAAACGCTTTAAGCGTATCAAATCTACCGTTTAGCCTTCACCAGATAAAGACATTGTATTTATGACTGTGTGTAAGTATTAATTTAGAAGAGGCAGAACTTGAAATTATGTTCTCATTTAAATCTCACTCAATTCAATCGCAAGTTGGGCTAATTTTCCTTCCCTACTAACCCCCTACTCGCAAATTTTTATTGGTGATTTTAAAGTTAACATAGAGACATCTAAAAACAGGCATAATTTGCCTAACGACGATCTCCAAGACTGGTTTCTTCAAGTGATCGGCTATAATTTATATAAATCTTTGTGAACCTATAGGGGTTACAATTTGCTATTATTATTGTTTACATTGTTGGATTGTTAGAAAAACTGGCATGCGGACTAATTCGGCCAAGAAAAAAAATTTGGTGTTCAAATTTAACCTTGTAAAATCCCTCGTTATACCATGATATTGATTGCATTTGCGAGGTGGGGGAGAAAAAGAGCCGCAAGTTGATTTTCAATAGAACTAACCAACAAAGTGTTGGATCCAGTATTTCGTGTTGCTTCAAAAGACCCTGTCTTAATTGACAGAAGTACAAAGAAGCACGAAACGATCAGTAGAATAATCGGATTAGCCACTCTTGTCAATTCGGAAGATATCTCATGATTGTAGGAAGAGACAGGTGATGATGATGACGATGATGATGATGAGTCATCTGATATTTCTTGGGGTGCAGAAGAAGACTGGCTATGGGGTAAAATGCCGCCTATAAGGACGACAGCGAAGGCAAGAAGAAACTATAATACAGAAGGGAGAAAAATACAAGGTTTTGTTACAAAAAGCGCTGAGTGTTTGACACAACATAAACTTTTTTGTCAGATAACTCAATTGAAATATAAACATATAGCTTACAATTATCAGGGATGCTTCGAAGTGTGGTATTTTTTTCAAGTTAAGAAACAGATATAACAGAAATCCGGCATCGCGAAAAACTTAACCTCTCAAAAATGACAAGCTGATCTTAAAGATGATCAAATGGATCTGAAAAAAATGAATCGATAATACAATCCCTTCTTAACCCATATTTTCCAAGAAGTCTGAAAAGTTTTCTGAAAGTTTCCGGAAAAAATCCTCAAAAAACACCCCCTATTCTTTAAAACCCATTGTACCCTTGGCTCGATAAAAAAGCAAAAAAAGCTGGAAAAAGATGCTAACGATTGGCAAGAGTGTAAAAAGCATGTGCGATATCCAGGTACGACATGCATAGGCCGTGCACGTGAACACATGATGACTGGACTCATCCAGACAATCCAGGGAGATCTCGCGTGATGTTGAGACCAGCGTCTGGATTGAGAAGTCACTACTTTGATGGTTGTGATTGCGACTTGTGCTACTGGAGATATTGATTGAGCAGCACTCGTATTCATCTTCGTCTAATTCAATTTCGTCTATTTCGCGTGAACTGCTAACCTCAATTGGAAGCGACTGAAAAAAGAATTTCAGATGAGCATCATCTAAGAGGGCACCAGCGGATTTGGGGGGACGCCCCCTTCTCCTCATAGATTTGATCCCCTACCGACCCAAAGGGGGTCCCCTATTAGTACAATTTTAAGATCTCAGTTTTTGGCTGACAGACCCGAAAATTTTTGAAGGCGCCTTTGGCGCCAATATATACCAAGTTTGAGTGGGAAGAGCGCGTCAAAAAAAACTTTTTTTCAAAACTTTTCTTGCAGCGCTGAAAAATTGGTCAGAATAGGTTAAAAATTAGGTTCTTTATAAATGATTTGTGAGAGATCGGAAAATAATTTTAATCGAACTAAAAATAATCAATGAAATTGCAAAAAAAAATTTGAAAATTCGCCCCTTCCCCTCGAGACAGTTCTAAATCCGCTCCTGTAGGAGGGTAACTTTTATTTTTATTGATTTTTTCCTTCTGTTTTTGGCCTATTTTTGACGATTTTTTGGTAATTATGGAAACGTTTGTAAAATCAACGTTATTTTTCGGGAAAAAAATGAAAAAATTTGCAGGCCTACTTTCTAAAAAAGCATGATTAGAAAGTACTAAAAAATTAAACCAAATCAGGGTTGGTAGAATTATAAATTACAAAAAAGACTAAAATCAGAAAAAAAAATTCAAGAGTTTCAGCTCAAACCATATTAATGTGAATAATTTAAAAACAAAAGTTAGGGTACCACCCAAGGGAGATGTTGTTACGGAGTTCCCACTTTTCCAATCCTCAGTTAAGTTTATGTTGATTTTTGCAGTTTTGACTGGTTCATGTCAGTCTCCATCAGCAAATGTCTTCGAGACTATACTTGTTGACAAAATAGTTTTTGTTTACTTCTTGCTTTAGATTTGAACAATTTTCATTGGATTTGAACGAAAGATTTCCACTTGATAGTGCGTCTGCTGTTGAATATGTTGTCAAACATCAAACAAAAATGAATCTCATAGTATACGGATAGTAGCAAAAGTGAGTGTCTTCTTAACTTCTGTTTATAATCCCTGTTAGTGCCTAGGACCCACCTTGAAGCTTTTACCGGAGTGTTTCAATCATCTTAAAGTCTGATTTGTTGGTCTTCCACAAAACTGCGCCTTAGGAGATGATTAGGACAAAATAGATTCAGTTCAGATTCTTTTTGGCATGCCAGTTTGTACTGATAGCAATTTTGCGTTTTGGGATTAATAGCGAGCAAAGGACTTTCATTTAACCGTTTTAAACCTATTTTCACTCCAGTAAAGTTAGTTATCGAAGTTCTTAGCGTCATTTTGAGATCACAAATTTGCAAGAATTTGAAACATCCGCAATTTTTTTGTTTTTACTGTCATTCTGTTGACAAGAGAATCTGGTTCATTTTGTGTCATTTTACTAAACGGTTGAACAAGCCTAAGCTCAAAGCTTTTTCTGGTCCTTTTATCACACCAAGCACAAAAGAAACAACACTTATTTGGAAAAAAATAAATGTCATTTTTCTTAGAATATGCTCGGAACATTCTGCGATACTTGCACAACAGACGGCTGTCTTTGTTATGATTGTTATGTTATGATTTCCTGTGATTACAAAGTGATTCTGCTTCAATTGCGACTTAAGAAAACGTTTTGGTTGAGCCTGTGTCAACCAGGTATTTATAGATGAGAAAAGATTTATCCGTTTTTCATCGAAATTCAGGGCTTGCCACAATAACTTGTTCAAATATAAAAATTAAGATGTTTTGGGCCAAAAAAGTGTAATAAGTCTTTTTAATTGGTGATGACTGACTTAATAACGCGTTTTTATGGGTGAATTCAAACTTTATGGAAGAAAATATTAGAGGTAAAAGTATTTTTAGTTATTTATGTTTGCTGGTCTTATGATTAATTAGCAAAGCTTGTATTAGCTTCCTTGCTTCGTGTTTGCTTCGTTAAGACTGAGTTAATCTCCTAATGATTTCTTGTTTAACAGGGAGGTGAAAAAGTTTGGGACCTGCCGATGTTTTCGTTTCAGGGTAATTTGCAATTGAAGACAAGAAACTACCCAAAATTTTAGATGAAACACCCTTTCCCAACGGACAAAATATTGTTATTTTCATAGAGTTTATTTACTTCGCCAAAATAATAATTATTTACGAAGATTGCATCGGCTTATTTTGCTCATGTTCTTTAATTTCAATAGCCCTTCTCTCAATTTTGCTTGAGTGGCGCTATTAAAATCCTAAATGGATCACGGAAAATATATATTCTCAAAAATAAAAAGTTATTGTTTTTCGGATTGATTTGGTCGTCTAAAAAGCTCTCTGTAAATTTTTTTGAAGCATTTGCATATTTTTATTTTTCTGTTGCTAGGAACCCAACCGGACGTTTATTTACAGGGGTTTTAAATATCACATTTTGAAGCAAAATGATAAGTTATTCTCCTTCTCAGATTAAGCTGTAAATGCTCTTGATACATCTATGGGTATTAATTTCTGATAAGAATGCCCTAAATGTGTGTATATATTTTTGCGCCTTCAGGCTGGTCAGTTAGAGTCCCAATGTCTAAAAAAGTCAATATTTTGCTTCCTGAGCGGGTTCAGGCGGTTGTATGTTTTGGGGTGCAAATATCCGGTATGGGTGTAAGCAGGAATATATTGAGAGGAGATAATGTCCTTAAGTTAACAAATTGCATAAATCAAGGATGTGGCCCTTCCTTTTTGTAACCAAAGGGTCTATCAAGTAAGCTAAAAGAGAACTCTATAGTAAAAAAGACCATTTTTTGCCATATTTTTCAAAATGGCATTTTCCTGAATGATTATGACAAAAAAACTTCTAATTTTGCTCCCAGTAAACATCATAATTTTGTTCCAGAAATTTTTTTATTACTTGCTAACAGAATTTCATATATACTTAAAGTATGATGTATCTTTCAATTAAAATTTTTTGAAAAAAGTTTAGAAAAAAAAACAACTCACCTGGCAATCAAAGGGGTACAGTCCCATTTTGGGCTCGAAGTAGAAAGAGGACTTAATTTTCTGTCTCATGGACACCATATTCAGGCCAACAATGATAGCACGCACGCTTTCATTAAAAGGATATAGCTAATTTAAAACAACGAAATGGAAAACTATAAAAAAAACAATGCGCATTTTCGGTTGGAAAAAAATTGCCTCGCTTCTGTTCAAAAAAAGTGCAGGTTTGGTCTTCGGATGTTTTTCAGTAGCTCATAAACTGAACTTTCATATATACTTAAAGTATGATGTATCTTTCAATTAAAATTTTTTGAAAAAAGTTTAGAAAAAAAAACAACTCACCTGGCAATCAAAGGGGTACAGTCCCATTTTGGGCTCGAAGTAGAAAGAGGACTTAATTTTCTGTCTCATGGACACCATATTCAGGCCATTCTTCCCTGTCGTTATGGCCCTCACTGTCTGGGAGTCTCTACTCCCAGATTGGCACAGAGGATGGTTGTTGGCGGTTGAGGTGTTGTTGTTATAATGGTGGTTATGGAAGTAGTCACCGGTTGAGTGGCACTCGTTTTTGATTATGATTTGAGGCATCCATAAAGTGTCCCAGTCGACGAACTCTGTCTCCTAGTAAAAAAAAAACATTTTTGTCATTTTCCCAGTATTTAATTATATTCATCATTGTTTTACAAAATTCGGTAATGTTAATGTATACATGTTTTGAGGGTAAGAGCACACCTGATTATGAAACTTTGGGCAAATCACTTAAACACGGCCTTCCAAGCTGAAATTTTCCGCAAAACACGGTTATTTAGGTGTTAACATTTTTTGGAATTTTCACTTTGGTCGACGTTGAAAAAAGATCGATTATATTTTTTCCTTGATTTATAATATTTTGATCTCCCAAGGCCAATATAGTGAGCAACTACACGTCAATGAAAGTCCGAGTTTAAGAACATTGAAACCAACAACAGAGGATTTTGGCATCCGAACTATTCGTGATAGTGACAAGAATCCAATTAAGTACTAACATCTTCGGAGAGTTCGTCAAGGGATGGATCGTGCCACTTGGCTTGCAGTAGAATTTCAGCAGAGAACTCCCCGCGTGAGCAGTTGACATCATAAATCGAGAGGAACTGCACACGTAGAGACACCGCCACCTGAAGAAGTCAAATTTCACGTAAAAATGGTACACAAACTAAGTTGCTCTTTACCAAAAATAATAGCCAAAAAACGTCAAAAAAGAGCTCCAAAATACCATCAGATGCGAAAAAGTTGAGTTTGCAAAAAAGATCTGAGCTCCTTGTTAGTTTTTAAGCCCTCTTGCGGAATCTTAACGATTCCGAAAGTCTGTTTGGAAGTTTTTAACAGTTAAAAATCAATACCACAGGCGTAATAAATGAACCTTGTCGGCAATTACAGAATTCCAACTGCAGAACTTTTTAGCATCATTTAGCCTTGCTGTTTTTTAGTACTATAGATACAAGAAACAATGATAGCACGCACGCTTTCATTAAAAGGATATAGCTAATTTAAAACAACGAAATGGAAAACTATAAAAAAAACAATGCGCATTTTCGGTTGGAAAAAAATTGCCTCGCTTCTGTTCAAAAAAAGTGCAGGTTTGGTCTTCGGATGTTTTTCAGTAGCTCATAAACTGAACTTTAACTGATTACCACAATTAACTTAATTGAAAAGAAATCAATTATAATGAATTTTTGTGGGCTGAAACATTAGCATAATAATGGATTCCCATGTTGCCTCCAAACAACAAAAGAGAAGAAGAAAAGATGAGAAAAATGCATGGTTTTATCAAATTTAAAATTATATTTTAATTAAAATAAATTAAAAAGGATTTTTTTTCCATTTTGTTTTTCTTTCGCTTCGAGCTAAATTTTGCAAGAACTTCTGCATTTATCAATTGAATAAAGCAAAACGTTTGCAAAACAAGAGTATAAGGCCTACTGGTTTTCTAAACCTAAACTTTCTCAAGCTGCAAAATGATTCCATTCCTAACCACCCTCATCAAGGTTTGCCCCCCTTGCCTCCTTATTATTCCCAGTTTTTCCTTTTTCCCTTACCCCCATCCCCCGTCAAAGGCGCTAAATTGAAAAGATTTCGGCCAAAATTTTTTTTTGTGGCACTCAATCCATTTCAAACTTAATCTTTTTTTTACTAATACGAAAACATACATAAATACAAAAATATCCTCCTCCTTAACCTTTTTTCTTTAGAAAAAAGCCAAAAGTTCAACAAAAAGGAGCCAAAATTAAAATTCGCATCACATTATATTGAAAAAAAAATCTATAAATGAGTTTCCATGTCTTCAACTAAAACAGTGAAAAAAATCAAATTTAATTGATTTGAAATGGTTTTAAATGCATCAAAACTCAAATTTAATAAAAAAAATTCTTTTCAGGGAACTCCATTGCGGGATACTGACAGATTTCCTGGGATAACAACTGATTCTAATGCATCAAAACTGACCTATATTGTAAATGAACTCAGCAAACCGACAGTTGTTAAGGTGCCAATGAACTAATGGGCACCGAAAAAATTGATTGAATTGAATTTTTAAAAACACTTGTCTAAGCTGTTGAATTTAAAAAAAATTTTTGATTGACTTTTTTTCGAAAACAATAAAAAAATACAATTTGAGAAAGATGAATCAAAAGGCATTCTTTTCCGCAGGGAAATCCAAAAAAAAATTTAATTCATAAGATTGAAATCAGTAGTCAATCACGATTTTTTGCGCCATTTGCATTTTCGTCGTTTTTAGTCGAATCCCTGAGGACAGGGGCGGATTTAGGGTGGGGGGGGGGGTGGACACCCCCTTCTCAGGGATTCGACCCCCTGCCGACCCAAACGGTCCCCCCTTTGAACTATTTTCAGATATCCAATTTTGGCATACGGACGTTAAAACTTTTCTAAAGGCGCCTTTGGCGCCAATACACTTATTTTAAGGGAGGAGCTCGCGCCAAAAAAAAACAATTTTTTGGTAAAAATTTTCCAAAAAGTGCCGAAAAACGCTTTTTTTTCAAAATTTTTTGTCGACCTAAAAAAAAGGTTGACAAAATTTCGAATCCCCCCCCCCTCAAGAAATTCCTAGATCCGCCCCTGAAGTCAATCAAATTTTCTTTGCGCCGTTTGTATTTTCGTTAATAGAGAAATGGTAGTAGAAAATTAGAAAAATGTGTAATTAGGAATCATTTTTAGAGGTCATAGTTATATCAAAGTTATATCAAAATTATGGCTCAAAGTTATATCAAAAGCTTTACACGTTTTTGCGAGTCTTATCGATTATCGAAGAGTGGAAAAGAAAGTAAATTTGGCTTAAGTCAACAAAAATATGAAAAAAAGATATGAGACCATAAAATTTCTTACACGCAGTTACTGTAGCAAAAACTATTATAAAGATGTTCTAGTGGAAATACGTCACTTTTTTTCCATTTTAAAACTCATGGCCTCAAAATAAACAAACCTTTTCATTCTTTCTCATCAACTCTTGATGATTCTGGTCGCCCAAATATGCAGCTTTTCTCGACTGTTCCACAAAACTCTCTTTCATTTCTAGAATAGCCCGATTGGTCTGTTCCAAATTCACATTCAGCTGCTTCAACAGTTCCATAGTGTTTTCTTCTGGATGAGTGGGATAAGTGGATGCCGTTCTCGGATTCGGCCAGCCAGTGTTGAATCTGGACTTCAAGGTTGAGTTGAAAGGAACTGAAAAGCAGAAACACTGTTACTGTTTGACAACAAACCTCTTTTTCGAATAAAATTTTTGAAATAACATTTTTTTAAAAGTTCTTCTGCTAATTTTAACAAAAAATTTTTGAAACCGAATTCTCAGTTTATATTAATTTTGTTCGTCGAATGCTGACGGTTGATCGCAAACGGCTTTAATTTTCCGCTTTCAGTAAGCAAACCTCTAGCTTCATTTGGAAATTTTCGGGACATAACTATCTAGGAATGTTTGATGGGGCCAGGTCAATTAGTATTTCACTTGCTTATCTAACTTGATATAGTAATAGCAGTCCTGTTCGGATAATAAAATAAGTTAAATTATTGATTTTATGAAATCACTTGCTGTTAGGTTTTTGTGACCCAGTACCTAATCACAAAAAAATGATAATCAAGTTTATTTTAGTTTCATGTTTAAGTTCACTGATCCAAAATACGAAAAATAAAAATGTATTTACTGTTAAACACTCTTAATTTTTCATTACTCAAAAAACGCTAAGAAAAAGCTCTTGAGAAATGATGTTTAACAGTCCCTTAATTAACGAAATGAAGAGTACATGACCGGTTATATAACTAACAGATGGTCCAATAAAACAGCCATAATAAAAAAAGTTCTAATAAATCAACAATTATCCCATTTTCAAATTTTCAGTATAACCTTGTGAAATATCAGGCGCCCTAAATGAAAATGCAGCTGAATCAATTTTTTCAAAAATTCACGGGATTAATTCTAAATATCTAATGGAAATGAACAACAAAAGAAGCGTAGAAGTCACGTAACTCAAAATTCCACACCTTTGCTGCCATTTTAAATAAAACGACAACTTTCAAAAATTAAATAAGCCCTAGCACTGATCGTATATGTTTGCGCATACTTGCACATAAAATTTCATAGCTGAGCGATTAGTTTCTTAGGAGCAGTTCGGTCACAGAAAATTACAAACAAACCTTTTTCTTTTAAATTTTTAGGAAGAATGCAATCAGAGACAATTACAAACAAACTTTTTTCTTTTAGTATTTATATATATTTTATATATAAAAAAATCGATGAAAACATACGTCCTGGTAAAATTATTAATTTTTGTTCTAATCAATCTCACTGAGCAAGGAGTTCCTTTTACTTGGGTATATTTCACATGCAATGAATCATTACGAGGCCAAACTGCGCATTCTCTGTATTGTAAGCGGAATCCGCAACAGGCCAAAATCATATTTGTTGCGGAATCCGCAGCATTGCTACTTTTCTTTGATTTTCTATGCTGTTTTGGATTCCACAAATGTGAAGGACAAAAAGAGGTAAAAAAGCAGAGTTACGTGACATCAGGATTTTTTTTGCAGTTCGTTTCTGTTTTTGTTTAGAATTGAGCACGAGCAGTTTTTATACTTAATTTGATTCATTTTAATTTAGTTTTCAGTCCCCTTAAATCACGGTTCCTGAAGATTTTTGAAACAGGGAAATTGAGATAATTGTTGAACTTTTTTTTACTCCGCAGCCAATTGTTCGAACATCTTTTTTTACTTGACCATTTGGTTGGGCCAGATGCCCAGAGTATTCTTGAATCTCAAACTTGTGCTCTTTTTACTCTTATTCATATCAAAAGGATTTTATCATGCAATTTTTGGTATGACAGTAATGGGTCGCAAATGGCCGAACAGCTAGGGACCGCATAAGTTCAAAAACCTTGAAAAAGCTTTAGGTGTCAGATATTGTAGATATTGTATCATAAGAAACCATCATATTTGTCATAAAAATAATCATAATAAATTTTTTACAGGCTCACAAAATTGTAGATTAGTACGAGATATTGCTGATAGCTACATCATCTTGTGAAGCCTGAGAGAACGCGTTTATACCAAATGGTTCGTTTTCTAACGTCTCTGGGCGGAAAAATTTTCAATTTATCCAATGCTGAAATGGTGGAAGAAAATTTAGACCAATCTATAGATATATATATATATATATATATATATATATATATATATATATATATATATATATATATATATATATATGTATAAACAAAATTTAAAAAAGGTAAGCTACACGGTTGATAAACAGAATAATTTCTGAAGTTGAAACAAACGAAGGAAACGAATTTTTTAGAGTTTTCTTTTCAAAAACACCACCACTAAAACATGAATATGAGATTCGTCACCTCAGTTGAATGCAAGATTTGCCAAATCGTTATTTACCATTACGGAATTGTCCAAAAAGCTGTGATTTACTTCACTAATTTCTGTGGTTGAGGCATTAAATAATGTTTCATTAAAATCAATGTGATATCGGATTGAGGCATTGAACATTTTCCTAATTCGTATGATAATTGAACTTTTAGCGATCTTAGAGTATAATCAGTCCTAATTGAAGTTTACAACTGCTAAACTTAATCAAGCAATAAATTGTAGTTATGTAGTCTAAATATTTTTCATTTCCAAGGTTTAAAATGTTTTGAAGTTTTTGTGACTTACAAATGCTTATATGAAATTTACAACTGCTAAACTTAATCAAGCAATAAATTGTAGTTGTATTTTGAATTTTTTTTTCATTTCCAATGTTTAATTTTTTCGAACTTTTTTGAGACATTTATAACTATTTTTTTTGGTTCTTATTTGCTTGAGTAAGCCAAGTTCAAGTGCAACTTTGCTTCATGAAAATTTTTTAAATTTACTTCTGTGGTCGAAAAAAAATGTGCTATTTGCCTACTAATGGATTTATTTGGTTTTCAGTTAAGTTAGCAAAAATGTACAAAATGCTCCTCGATCTGAAATAGTGTTGAACTCCATTTAACAAAACACTTATCATGAAGCTTTTAGGTATTTGCAGTGACTTCTAATTTCGTGAAACATTTTACATCCAATCCGTCAAATATGTTTAGACATTTTACGCTTGGTTTGCAAAGCATTCCCCAAATAAGCATCAGCAAGGCGAAACATAGTCGGAAATGCAGAGGTGATATTTTTATTTTAGTCTTTGCTGCTTTAAATTCTATAGATGCTACTATTCAAGCTAACTCTAAAAGAAGATGCTAGGCGACACGTAGTTAAAAAAGAGGTGTATGCTAAGTTATTTGTAGCCTAATTGGCTCGCTCAATCGTCCTTGACTTTTCCGGGTTTATCTCTTTTTTTTTTGTGGGAGAAAAAGTCTAGGGCTTAAACTTTAAAGCTCGGAACTTATTTTTTGTAACGTTAAAATTAATACATCTTAACTAAATCAGACCCAATATAAAGTTTCAAACTGTCATGAATTTTTTTCTCCGAAAATTAATTGACAGAAAGAGTTTTTTGTCACTTGGCGGGAGGGGGGAGGGGCTTATGAAAATCCCGCACTAGAGTTTCATGGAAAATAATCGGTTATAATGGATGATTTCGGCAAAAAACTTAACCCATATAATCGATTTTTATGACCCGTCTAACCATGAAAATGGGTTTTTAGGGGATATTAATTTCAAAAACCCATCATAATCCATTTTCAATCGTTTATAAAGGATTGTTTTTGATTTTTGTGAAGAATGAACGAAAACATAATATAATGAAAAATTATCCATGAAATTCAATTTCGGGATACCATTTACTGCTACCTGTTCCAGGTGTGAAGGTATCCGAGTTACTATTCGCGATTCCCCTCGACAAATTCAAATTTCTGGGGGGTTGTCGTCCGTTCATGGTGGGGGGTCGAAGTGAAGGCGGCTCAAATATAGCTGACACTCCGTGAACAAATGCACGCGGCCTCACTCGCGTAGTAGTCGCGTTGTAGTGAAATGATGACTCATCAGGCATGTCTTCATGCTCATTTACAGGAGAGCCGGTCTGCATTTTAAAATTAACTGATCATTAATTTGAGTAATTAACTTCAAGTACCAGTTGTAAAACGGTAAATTAACAGGACTGAGACAAAAATTGCTTTCGGCGAATTTATATTTTTCCTTGTTTTTCCAAAAATGACGCCCAGTGGTAGAATACCGATATCACGTGTTGAAGAATTTTGATTTTGAGAAGAAAAAATCACAAAGTATATCAGATTAACTGGAGAATATGGTAAAAGATTAAATAAAATCTTTTCAAAAGTAATTAGCCTTCCAGCTACTTATGAAGAACCAACTTAAAATGGCTCAATTTATGGAATACAGAAAAAAATCGGTCTCGATCAACGGATTAACGGTGATCATATTGACCATAATGAAAATACTTGAAATTATTTTTATATTTCCCAAGTAAGTAGTTATGCTGAATGGAATAATATCTAATGAAAAACCAATAGGCTAAAAATTGTTGTCAAAATCATTGACTCACGCTTGGTTCAGATATATGGAACTATTTTATAAAAAAAAGGCATAGACTATTCGATGGGTGGGTAAAATTTAAGAGTGTAATTCGGGCCTTTAAAGGGGGAAATACTCTGCGTGTAATACAGGATCATAAAAGACGTTGATTAGACGCTACTATGGGTCAAAAAGGCTGGTCTTCTGCTCAGATAGCTGGGGAAAAAAGGATGTTGGAAAAACAAATGACGCTATATATTGAAATGACATGGAATAAAAAAAGGAATAGAGTATCAACCGAAAAGTATAAAAATCCAACCAAAAAAGGTAAGAAGAATTTCTCCTAATGAAATTTTAGATCGTTCAACCGAGCTGACTCATTAAAACAAATAAAATCAATTATTTTTACAATGCTTTGTTTTGTTTTAGGAAATGAAAAATAGTAATATGTGGTACAAATATTTGAATGAAAACAAAAGAAGGAAAATTTGAATTAACCAGCCGCGATGAAACGAAACAAATCAAATATTTATTTGAGAAATGAGAAAAAAAATTTTAAGAAAGTTTGCAGCTATAATTTTGAACCAAAACGCTACTTACGAAGTGAGAACTTTGCAATCTATGCTATTTTGAAAAGTTACGTTTTGGATGATGTTTAAACATTGAGTGATTTAACGATGCAATCTTGCACATCAGTAGCTGCCTAATAGTAAGTCAGCGTACTGATACCAGTCGAATTGATAATTTTCCCGAAAAATCTAAAAATTGTTAAAAATTATAAAAAATAGCAAATGAGTGTATACTTAAACTATCTACCATATAAAATTTGCTTTCGAGTTATGCGTCAAATAGTTCAAAAATTTACTTTGATCAAACTTTAAAGTTCCTGGTTTAATTTTGATGTGACGTTTCGCAAACCTCTATCTTTTCTGAGCCCTAAGCGG